>NC_039285.1:8201945-8501945 GCF_003368295.1 Carassius auratus
TCATGAACACAGCTGGCGTCATTGTCCTGCTGCAGGGAAACATATCTCTCTTCCACACTCACACACACACACTTCTCTGCTCAAGTTGCCATAGTAACTAATATCTAAAGTCTGCTTTTACTCCTGTCCTGTCATTATATGAGCTATCACTTGTTAAGTTTACCCATTGTTTGACTTTGGAAAAACGTGCTTATCACGTTGATTCACTTCATTTATACTGACAGAGAATCACATGCTGAAAATAGTAGTAACTGCTATGTAATACAAGACTATGATGTTAGATAAATATACTTAGAAGTACCATATATAGTGGAACGACAGAACAATATACAGATTAGATAGACAGACAGACAGGCAGAAAGACGATTGTATGTTTTCTCAGCACATCTGGATCAGTCTGGCACTTCAAGAGGTGGTAGAGGGAGACATACAGTACAAAGTAGCATCAGATCAGATGAAACAGATGTTGTCACTTTTAATGACATCGTAGATTACCCCAGAGCTTAGTCCAATTCTCTCTTTTACTGGGTTTCAGAGGCTGGGAGAGGCTCAACTATTGAGTCCTGGCTTGTGGCTCCCTTATAGCCCCCACTCTTCAAAAACTCCTTCATCAAAAGTTTTTCGATGCAATAGCCTTCACTATCCTTTGCCTTTTGCTTTGGTTCTTTTCCCATGAGCCAGACACTATTCTCCCAATGGAAGACTCCGGCACTCTCTCTTCCCAGAATCCTGTATAGCAGTGCTAACGACATTACTGAGTGATCAGCCCAGAGTCATTAATAGGAATTTCCCCATCTATTATACCCGCTCCATTAGGCACAGTTTTGCATACATCTACTCCTCCGATTCAAATCTGCCTAAAAACACTGATACGTGCTTGTATTCACGCAATGTCCATTTTCTGGGATCTATCCTTGAAGCATTGGTGTATTCACTTTCTTTAGACATGGTAATGCAAGAATGAACATTTTGTGTGGATTTTTTTTTTTTTTTTTTTTTTCTGAGATCATAATGCATGGCATAACCAGAAAACACTGCAGCCTCTTCTTTAGTCAGATACAAGGACAATATTCCGTGTGGAAATAAATCTAGCTAATTTCCACTGGTATCTGACAGGCGCTGCCAGTGTCCCTGTTCCCCTGCAGAGCCCACAGCTACCCAAGCAAAACAAGCCGCACTCATCTGAGAGGGCCTTGACCTCTGTTCATGATCTTTGTCACTGGCCACTCCAGGATGTGGTTATTACAGAAACTGATTGTAATTGGTTCTTCTGGTATTCGCCTGATTATTCTTTTGCTAGGCAGCTGAGTCCCTGGAGCCGTGTCAAGTCATTTGAGCCCTTGGTACAGCGTACACGCAACACCTACATGCTGCCTTCCACTCATCTCCATCAATCCATCTTATCTGGGTTCCCGCAAGTCAGGTGGAAATAACTTGTGGTGTGGCGCATGTGTCTTAATCTATGCACGTAATTTAACGAGAACAGCCCACCCTCAGAGCTACATTTCCTGTGAGAGTTCCCACTGTGTTAAGTCTAATATCCTGTCCCGGATTAGACCATCAGATCACAGCAGAAAGAAGCACTGGAGAGGTGTGAGATCCCATAGCCAGACAATGAAGACCTCTTAAAAAACAATATTAGGGAGCATTCACCAAAATAAATAAATAAATATATTCAAAAAAATTACAATGATTTTTGAAGGACCATGTGATAGTGAAACCTGGAGTAATGGCTGCTGAAAATAAAATTTTGCCATAAAGAATAAACTTTTTTTAAATATTCTTTATTAAAATATAATACTATATATATATATATATATATATATATATATATATATATATATATATATATATATATATGTATGTATATATGTATGTGTGTGTGTGTTTGCGTGTGTGTGTGTTTGTGTGTGTGTGTGTGTATGTGTGTGTGTTATATTAAAGCCAATATGGTCCAAAACAGGAACAGTTGATTGTTTTCGGTCCAGGAAGTGGAGCTTTGTAATAAAGAAGATCTAATGGGGAGCCTGCTGACAGGTACTGGTGGTAATTTAGTTGGTTCCAGCGGTGTTAGTTGGCTCTATTAAGAGAAAATGAAAAGAGGGGGGAATTAGAAGTGAAGTGTAAGGTTTAGGGCTCATTACATTTGACTACGTCCGTCCTCGTGTCCGGGAGTTGATCCAATCATGCCCTCGATCCTACCCCCTCAATTTACCCTTCAAATAACCCCTGCCCTATCCTGTTCAGCTGCCCAAAGGTTTAATTCCTTGTCCTGGAGTTAAAACAACAGGATCACAGCCATGGTGCTAATACTCAATAGACACTGACCTACTTTACAGGATTTGTGTTGGGGGGAAATCCCTGATCCACTGCCCTAATGCCAGCGATGAAAGCGATCTAATGGTCCTAACTGCTCTGTTTAATCTGAAATCATGCTCTTGTTATTAATTTCCCATTATAGGAATGCAGCTCTCCGATGGGATTAGAGAGTCATGCTTTCTCTCTCTCTCTCTCTCTCTCTCTTATTTTCTCCATTGCCATGACCTCTGCGTGCAGACATGCATGCATGAACCATCTGGCTGTGCAAGCGCTCATATCCCCTATTTGTTTGTTTGAGCATGTGCTTAGTATTTGCTTCTACTGATCTCTCATGGCTTTTCCTCGTGATTTTGACTTTAACACCATTCGCCTACAGTTCAACCTACGTTTAATTCAACAGATATTATGTAATATTAATCAGAATTGTATCCTTTCAAAACAATCAGCATTATTTTCCTTTGACAGATGAAAATCCAATTGAATCACCACAGATGCACTACTCACATGTACTGTTCCTGTGGCTCAGTGGTACAGCATTGTGTTGGCAGCGCAAAAGGTTGGGGATCAATTCCCAGGGAACACACATAGCTACTGGTAAAAACAAAAATGTTTATCCTGAATGCACTTTAAGTCGCTTTAGCGTCTGATAAAAGTAAATGTGATAAATGTACTGCATGTCATAATGTACTGCATCTAACTCATAATGTACTGCATCTAACTGTCTCATAACAGTATGTGCAATTAATGATGAATATATAAAAAGCAGTGGATTTAAATTAGGTAAACAGAGTCAAATCTCCATTTTCCAGTTCATTTTATTACCACCAGGGGGCTCTTGTTTTACCAAACTGGAGTTTAAAGATATAAAAGACACTCATCTAGCCCTGAATAAAAGCAATGTGACTCTTTATTTGTGCAATTAACATCCATAATTAACACTTTACATTAGACTGTCCATATGAAACATTAAAATAACTACAACATTCAAAACAATTATAGACTGGCAATATAATACAATAGATATAAAAAATAAACAATGTGCACATACTGTATATTACTCAAAATGAATCAAAATACACTACAACATTTTTTATTTTTTTTATATATGTTTCCATGTTTAGAAGTCACCTTGCAAAGATCACCTTAATATTTGTAATTTAGGCTTAAAGGTATATATCACAACTAATTTAAAGGAAAGAATAACAGATCACAACACTCAAAGATATCAAAATTTGTTTTGGGAAGGAGAAAAGAAGAAACCTGACTTAGGCATGCTGAAGAGCAGTATGCTGTTTCTTCATCAACAGATGCCACGATCCGCGCTGCCAGCATGAACATCCACAACAGCCTCTCTCTCTTTCTCCGTTAGTACATTTTCCTATCAATCCATCACAGTAATTTTATATATGAAAGGCTAGAATTCAAATGGCTGAATAAGCAAAATAAGGAAAAAAAAAATATCCTTATGAACAAGACTCTTTGAGTGCATATCTAATAATGCCAAGCTGACATGCAATACATCATATTACCCATTAGCAGTTATGGGGTAAAAGAGGAAACAAAAATCTGCAGGCTGTTGACAGATCAAAAGACCCATTTGCATCGCCTCGTGGTCTTTTCCATTCAATTTTACCATCAGAGTAACAAATACTTCATAATGCTGTGCACATGAAAAAAATAATTAAATCACTACACAAGCTCAGTTTTCCACCTGTGGCTGCATCATGTAGTGGCGAGCAGATTATCAATACTATATTGTATACAGTTAAAATGACAGAAAAATATAAACCTACAGTACTAAAGTGAAAGTTCATACAAAACTGAAAATTTGGTCACCATTTACTCACTTTCAGGACAATCAGATTTTTTCTTCTGTATAAAATATAATTAATAACAAAAATATTAAAAGATGGCAGCAGCATGATTCAAAGAATTGTGAGATATAGCTAAACTCAGAATTGCAAGATATAAAAATTCTAAGATATTAAAACAAAAAAGTCAGAATTGCAAGAACTGCAGAAATGTTGACTCAGAAGAGTCAGAATGAGGGTTATAAACTCTTAAAAATGACAAGAAACAAAGTCAGAATTGATATATATATATATATATATATATATATATATATATATATATATATATATATATATATATATATATATATATATAAATCAATTACCTTTTTAATCAAACTTTTCTATTTTTAATAAAAAATATTATTTCAAAAAAAGAAAAAAAAAGAAAAAGAAAATATTGTATATATATCACAATGGCTATGGCCCAAAGATGACCTGTTGCGTCTAACTGATTCAGGGTAATGAGCACAGGTCCTAGTCATAGCCTTGTACAAACGAGTCATGACTTAGCAAGAACCATACAACAGAAAGAAAGGGCATCGGTTTCAAAGAGCTCAAAGAAATTGGAACACAGCTGAAGATTCTAAACACTGCATAGCGTTTCAGACGGTCTCTTAATATAGTCCTCGCCAAAGTACACGTGATCCTCTTTAACGGCTGTTTCGATTCGTTCAAATTAACTTGCTTTCAAATTCAAATTGAATTGCTTAATTAGATAAATTCATTCCATACCTCCTCTAAAAGCTGTGGGAATACACATATAATAGAACATCCTTTTGCATAGAACATGACCAGGTTCAAAAGTTCAAGCCAGTCGCATCGGTGACTGTCAGAAAGAGCTCTGTGGTCAGGCAACTGTACACGCACGGTTAAAGATTCATAAAACCACAAAAGCGCAAAATCTATGCACGAGGATGACAAATTTATGCAAAGTCAAAGTCCAAACACTGTGGCGTGGAAGACGGCAAATATGGCTTTTAAAGACCCTGCCGTTCAGTTTAAGATGGTCCTAAAAGACGCCTTTATCACAAGTTACTCCAAGGACCTATATTTAAACCTTGTACTTTTAGGTTCAAAGAGCAATGCCCTTAGAAACTTGGCACCATGAATAATTTGCCAGGAAAGAGGCACTATGCATCTTTTAACATGTGCAGTCACTTCAGAGTGCAAAGCCTACAAATGTCATGTCCTCTTAAGATCAAAAGTAATTGGTCAGGCTGCACAACAAGACACAGGGGTAACAAGGCAGTTTACTGGTGTAACAGACTCAAATGACAGAGCAGTGTGCGTGCAGCAATGAACTAATAGAACTACTACAAGTGAGGAGACAGGCTTGGTTTTTCATTGTCATTTTCTTATTTTTATATGTACATGTTATATATTTCATGATGTTTTTATTCTTGTCTAAACATCAGTGAAATTGCTATTAAAATGTGTTGTTTAGAGAAAATGTAATTAACATTTTATGTAAAAGCAAAATAATCCAGATTTCATGTCAGTAAGTTGATATAGCATAAAACCAAGTAAATTATATTGCTAAATATTATACAGAATTGTTTAAATGAGCAGTTTACCGATCTCAAAGCTCACATATCCACACAATGGAGTTTGTCACAATTAATAAAAAGTTGTTTTTCTTTTGATCCTATATCATTCTTTTTTTCCTCCTAAATTCAGTTGATATCAGACATCCTAGAATTAGACATGTTCATCTAACCTCTTTCCCATTTATCTTTGCCAAAATATAGAGGCACAGCTTAACTCATACTCTGTTTAAAAAGAAATTGGGCATTGCACACACAGCGATCTGAAGAGAGACAGAGATGGGGAGAGAAACAGAAATACAGATGGTTCTTGAGGTGTTGGCAGTTGTGTAAGTCAGTGTTCTTGGTCAGGTCAGTGAGGATCTGGAGACCACAGAGCAGAAGATGTGGATTGGGTCAGTGAGCAAGACTGTCTGGTAAGAGGAAAGAAAAGGAGGGGGTTGTCTGTGATGTCTTTCTGTATCCTGGAAGGAGGTTAGCTGCAGAGGAGCAGGTGTTGCCCTCTCAGTGTCCATAGCCAGCAGCGCACAGCACAGCCCCGAGAACCCAACTGTCATCTCTGATGAGTGAGAGTCTCCATGTTCAACATGCTTCTCACTAGGTAACACAACTCAGTCCAGTGTAACTTTACAAAATGAACATCATCTTTGCTTATTTCACAAAGGTGAAAATGATTTCAGCAAGTACAGCATGTTCTTGGATCAACATAATTGTGGATCCTGAAACAACATCAGGTATGAGGGATTTTTTGGGAACATTTTGTGAGAAGTATACAAGAAATGTCAGTTTTAAGTTTACAACCATTGTTATGTGCTTTGTTATTCAGCTATCATTTCCCCATGAATAAAGGGATAAATTATGGGTAGGGTTGGGTCTATATTTATAGACCGTTATGGGATAAATATAACATGTTGATCCAGGAGCATGTCTTGGCAAAATCATGACGACCATTTAACATAATAGGTATAATTTGCATGTAACTAATAGCAACAAACAGAAAAGCACAAGTAATGGCAAGCTTCATATGTCCCCCAGTTTCATATATCCCCCAAATAATGGGTTTGACAGTTGACTGTGAAGCCTGGCTCCATACAGTAACACAATAAGAAAGCTGGTAAAATATCATGGCATGCATAAACAGTTGTGCTGCCTTGAGGGGTATGTAATGTCTAATCATTCTAAAACAGTTCAAATTAGTCTTTACAGTTTTGCATAGTTTTTTTTTTTTTTTTTCATGTTTATAAAATATAAGTCCGGGGTCCAAAATTACACCTAGGAATTTAAAATCATTGACTTCCTCTATTTCCTCTTGATTTATTCTAGTTATAAGCTTTTCCTTTGCTTTCCTTCTCATTGAAAAACACATTGACACAGTCTTTTTCAAATTCAGAGTTAAGTGATTGTTTTTTAGCCATAAGGACACTCCCTCCATTTCGCTTGTTAATATATCTGCTGCTACACAAGGGGTTTTAGCTGACATATAAATAATTGTGTAATCAGCATACATCTGACATTCTGCTTTTTTGCAACATAATGGTAAGTCGTTTATGTATAAGCTAAAGAGCAGAGGCCCCAAAATCGAACCTTCCGGAATTCCCGTTGTAGATTGTCGGGTAGTTGAATATTCTGCATTGATTTTTACACACTGCTCTCTTGACTCAATATAGGATGTAAACCAGCCAGTTGCTTGATCAGGAAAATTAAAAGTACTTAGTTTGTTCAAAAGCACTTCATGGTTCACAGTATCAAATTCCTGTTTAAGATCTATGAATACTGCTCCAACTACATTACCCTTATCTAATGAAGACTTGATGTTTTCAGAAAGGTAGCAGTTGGCCGTTTCAGTTGAATATCCTGGTCTAAATGCAAATTGTTTAAGATAAATAAGTTAATTATTTTCAAGGTGGTCAACCAGTTGTTCTGCAACAATTTTTTCCAGAATCTTGGAGAGAACTGGTAAAATAGAGATTGGTCTATAATTGCTTACTTTATCTGGTGCACCAGCCTTCAAAATTGGCGTTATGACTGCAGTTTTCCAGGTTTGTGGAGATTTACCAGGAAGGGTTGCCTATGAGTGGGCTACTTTGAATTTGGAGTTCTCCTCTCATATGAGACTCTATTTTTTTTATTTTTTTTCATATAGAGTTCTGTATTATTTTTTTTTTTTTCTCAGAGTGCTCCAGCCTTATTTCCAAAGATTGAGTTGATGACTCTCAAACATATTTGAGATGCACCATTCCATCTATGAGCTGCTTAATTAGAGAGCCACGAGAGCCCCACCTTAGAACAGTATTTGATCATCCATATTATGGTAAGTGTGCATGTGAAGTCTTGAATTCTTGAGTTGGTGATAGCCCCGTTCATCTTGGGCGCCACTCCATTTATGTATCCCCTGATCTAACCATCTAAACAGGTTGTTGCTACTAGGGATCTATTGAGACAGCTCCTTCTTCAAGCTTATACGAGAGCAAGCGGTAGTCCCTGTGTGACGGGCAAGACGTTGTATAAATACTGGGTTCTTAGCCGTATCCCTTTAAAGGAATCCTTCCTGATTCCAAGCCTTTAGCTCTACCCCGGGCCGAGGACCTAACAAATAACTGGGTATGTAGCTTAGGCCTTTGGCCATAAGCGATAATGCCATGGACTGCCATCTAAACGTCCCAGGGGCAACTCCCATGAAAATGGTAGAGTTGGTACTTAGTGTTTGCCATGAAATCTGGCCGGCTCTCCCCTCAGCATGGCCGTGTGGGTATACTGTTCCCTATAGTGCCCCCTAGAGGACACAGTTCGCAATTCCCTTGAAAGGGAACGTCTCAGGTTATGAATGTAATCATGGTTCCCGGAGTACGGAACGAGACACTGCTTCCTTTAGCTCCCTGTCATGTTTCGGATGCAAGCTTTAGACGAAGAAGTGAATGACGTGTTCTCTTGGTGCTTATTTATAGTCACGCCGGTAGTGACGTCAGAGGCTGTATGCTGTATGTATGTAATGTATGCTTCAGACATGGGTCACAACGAGGTGTTTCCCAAAGCGCCCCCTAGAGGATGCAGTGTCTCGTTTCCTACTCAGGGAACCATGGTTACATTCAGGGGCACTGGACTGGGGGTAAAACCAGTACTGATTACCAGGGCCCCAAAGGAAGAGAGGGCCCTTGAAAAGTATGGAATATATATTTTCAAGGGGAGGGGGGCCCATTAGGACTGCTAATGCATAGGGCCCGGGATCTTGTGCAGCGCCCCTGGTTACATTCGTAACCTGAGGCGTTTTATTAAGATATAATTACAGGCGTAATTATATACACCTGGAGCAGCTGTATTATAAGGTACAATACACTGGCATTTCAAGTTGTGTGTCCTGTAGGGACCATCGGGGCCCAATAATGGTTTAAATTAGGAAACTGAAAAAGTAAATCCAAAAGTAAATATTTACACATAACCGACAACAGAATGAGTCTAGCAAACTAGCAAAAGTTAGCCTTCACAATAAACTTCAACCATTTATTACGATCTATGATGTTATCCACACATTTGTTGTGGGAGGGGAATCAATCATCTGCAGGCAGTGTGACTTGATTTTAAAGTGAATGCATGATTTCTGCAAAGCTAAATTTAAACAAACACTTTTTAACCCACAATAATCAAGTAAATATCCGAATAATAAATTTTCTAAAATATACTTAATAATAACATTATCATATTACACAATAACCACAATAATCAGAAAAGCAAAATAATCATAAAATATCTGAAAGTAAGTTACAAAAAATTTGAGTGATGCTACCATTACATTCAGGGTGAAATTAGGTTATTTTGTTTAATGTCCTATTCATTCTGACCGCATCCATTATAGCAATAAAACAGAGCAGTGTCTTCTGACGTAAAACTCAGAGCAGAGGGAGCAAAAATAGTATGACTGAGGTCAGAAATATCCAGTCACAGACACATTAAGCAATATGGGGCAAGCTGTGCTGAGAAACATTCTGCCTTCTCAAAGATTAGTAAACCAAAAAAAAAAAAAAAGTACAATATTTTGTTTATTCTGTTACTTTGTTTATTTTGTTACTGTGAGGATGGTGTTGTAACCCAGAGACTTCTATGTCCGAGGCAACGTGCATTGTTTTCCTTTTTTATTATTGTTGGTGCATAGGGTATTAAATGGTAAGAACATAAAATATTTAATTGAAAGTACTGTGTGTGTGTGTGTGTGTGTGTGTGTGTGTGTGTGTGTGTGTGTGTGAGAGAGAGAGAGAGGGGGGGGGGGGGGGCAGGAGCAGGGCAGCTGTCGGGCCCTCGTCAGCGCAGAAGTGGGTTACAGGAGCTTACATGACCCAGACATGCGAGTCACCCCCAGGGTCAGGGGCCAGTCAGGCATGGCAAGCTAGCACCAACCCCATTCCGCCAATCCACTGAAAGGATTTGTAGAAGGCCCCAAAGGGCCAGTATAGCAAATCTTGGAAGGACACATACAGACAACGGTGAGAATCCCTCCTAATTTCTCTATACTGTGTCATATACAGCATGAAGGCAAATTCAAACTTACAATACTGTAAACATCAGATTTTCATGAAAAGAATTTGCGATAACAATATCATTGTAATATCTACATCAATTTTGAAATCTGGTATTTTGCAATCGCTGTTGCAGACTGAGCCGAGCCTCAACAGCGGTCTACACTTGACAGATCACAGTGAAAAATCTAAATTTGTCTGCTTTGTCTCTGAAAGCAGTATGTTAGCATAGAACAAGGCATTACTTTACCATCTGTGGCTCATTATTTGTTTTTAGTAAAATGGTAAATATATATATTTCTGGTTTAGTAAAAATTAACTGTGAGGTCATGAGACATCTGACAACTGTGCTCTCCTGAAACGAGAACTTTCCTGTTGATTGCAGAGCACTCTGTTCTGATCCATTATGGCTCAGACCAAATGCCCCACAGCACTGAGAATAACTTTAATTACTGCGCTCGCTGTTCAATTAACAATGCAATAGAGATCACTGCCAGAGCCGCTGTTGATAACAACTATCAGTCATTTGGAATTTATAGAAATTCATTAAAAACACCTGAGCAGATTTTCAAATGAACCCCCAGGAATAAAACTCATTTCCTCCCTTCTTCTGTTTTTCTTCTCCTCACAGACAGCAGCTACATTCTAATCCTCTCACACACACTCATTTAATTCACAGAATAGGTAGTACATGGAAACTTCTAAAGCAAATAATAGATGTTGTTTTATTCATCCTGTGCACAAAGAGGTTCACTAGTCTATCACTGCAACATTTGGGTCCATAAAATCAAAAGTATCCCCTAATGGTTTATTGAACAGTCTCTGACCATTCAGATTCAGCCTCTAGTGAAACTTCAGCGATCCTCTAAATTTTATCCATTTTGATGGCTTCAATCGAGGCAATAACAGGAATTCCTGTGTATCCTGTGTGGAATTTTTGTTTCCATGGCTACGGAGGACAGCAATTATTGAGGAAGAGAGAGTGGAATTCACCCCTTTGTCAAGATTTCATAACAGCTGTAATAACACTGGCATCTATGCTAATGTGAAACTCCTTAATGAATCTGCCTTTTCCTCTCTGAGGACAATATACTCTATCAGGTGCCAAATCAATGTCTATTATAATTTCTCTGTGTTAAAATATGCTTCCTATAACAAAGACATGTAGGTAGGCTATGCTTTGTGGTTGTCTCAGTCTATGTTTTTGATGTTATGTATAAACAGAGCACATCCAATTGCTCAAAAAAGAGAACAGCTTGAGGTATATCCTATCTGAGCCCATCAAATGTGTATCCAAACTGAAAGAGATTAGGTAAATAATCTCTCATCTCCCTCAGGACAGTAATCCCACCCTCATATCTACCACCTACCCATACAAAACTCTCTCTGACTCCCCATCTTTGGAAAGAAAAATAGACATTTATGTCATGCACTGACGTTTGAACACTGGAACTGCTTAAAAATTATTCTTAATAAATGTTAACAAATCTAACTTGATTGCTTACATGAAAATAAAGAAGAGAAGTAGCTTATGCAAGGGTGTCAACTTGACAATTTTAATATTTTCATTATAAAGGGATATTACAAAAGACTAACAGGATAAAAGTGATATTAAGGACACAGGAACAAGCAAACAGGTTTACCAAATTGAATAACATTCATTCAGTCATAATAATAATAATAATAATAATAATAATAATATTTTAAAACTTTTCAGTTAGATACAGGAAAAAGTATTTTTAACAACAACAAAAAAAGGGTATAAAACAACAAACAAAGTATAAAATATACATTAATATCCTAATAAATTTATTTTAGAAAATGGAGTTTGCCAGTTTTACATTTTAGAAGTTCTTTGAAATAATAAAAAGCAAAATTATATGAATTCCAATTACCTCTAAAATGTAAAATTGGGAATGTAATTTATTATGGAAAAATACATTTCTTAACATAAATATATTAGGAAATAAATAAATAAATAAATATACACACACACACACACACACACACACACAATATGCACTGTTTATGACTATAGGTATTTTCTTATTCATTGCACTATAGGCTTTTGCGTTCTCTAGCTCTATTGATGCCGTGAACCCTACCTCAGAGTGACAGTCGCATTAAAATGTCATTAAAGTGTGAAATAGGAAAGAGGCGTGAAGAAAGGTTTAACCCCAAGGTACTTCTGAGCACGCTTGGATTATACAGATAAGAACATCAGCTTTTCTGTTGTTATTTTTCTTTCTCTTCTACTTTTTACTGGTTCCCTTTGTTCAGTTTGCACAAGACCAATGGAAAAAATGTGTGTATTTGGCAAGGGTTGTGTGGGGGCTGATGAAAGAATGGCAGGGTTAGGGTGTGAGTGCATTAAACAGGCATGCTTACCTTTATTCTGCAATCAGTCTATTTTCTATGTGTCTTTTAGCAAGCTCACCTCTCACTCCACAGATGCATGCCTAAGCAATGGGGGATGACACTGCCGTGCACCGGAGTGCACTGTAAAAATACACTATGTGCATATGTGCTGCCATCTACAAAAGAGCTCAAACAAAGACAGTGATATCTGGGATTGTTCCATGATAACAGCAACAACAAAAGAGATCAGTCACGCAACTCACAATAAAATTCCCTGCATTTAGTCTGCCATATCTAGTGAATATCTATATTATATATAATACACAATATGCACCGTGTATACAAGATATAGATAGATGGATAGATAGATAGATAGATAGATAGATAGATAGATAGATAGATAGATAGATAGATAGATAGATAGATAGATAGATAGATAGACAGATAGACAGATAGACAGATAGACAGATAGGATTGCATTTCATCCCCCCAAAAAGTTGGTTTTACTAAGGGTCTCAAGCTGTGCTCTTTCAGGAGGGAAGGGTGCAGTGCTTGTGTCAAGTCAATGAGGCTGAACACATTAAAACTGATGGGAGTATACTTAGACAGGTTAGGGCTCACCAGGCGTCTGCTGCCTGGATGCACTAAATCAATCAATACATCTGAATGAATCTACAAAAACAATTCTGACTGCATGCCCTTTTTATTTTGAGAAGTAAAAATAATAAAATTATAAATATATAATTTCATTTATTGTATTTGTATGTACAGTTGCAATCAAAATTATTCAACCCCCTTGACCTGCAAGACATTTGCTGCGAAAAATGTTAATTGCTGCATGTTTAGTAATTTGTTTTATGTTTTATTTTATTTTTTTCAGTACCTTTGAATAGATACAAAACACATGCAAGAGACATAACTTCAAATTACTTGCACTTTTGAATTTTCTTCAGATAGATCAGGGCCCGGTTCCCCAAAACGTTCTTATCGCTAAGTAGTTCTTAACCTATTCCTTAACCTCTCTCTTAACCTTATGGCACGATTCCCGACACGCTAAGTATATCTTCTGTAAGTCATACTTTCGTAAGGTCTCTCTTAGCGTTGTTTGAGCTCAAGACGCTACTGTGCAGCAGTCTTTAGAAATCAGCGCAGCGAAGTACAAGTCAAACTATGGTATGTTGACAATGTTGTGGCTCAACAATGATTGTATGTTATTTTTTAAGACTCATAATAAATTATGTTCGCAATGGATACAGGCTTATTTATGAAGTTGACTTTATGTGGTATCAGAACTAATATGGTGGTAATTAGCACTAGGCTTTTTCGTAATGTAAATAAAGCGAATTGGCTGAATCAATTTTTTGATAATTAAAGTCTGGCAAACAATTTGGCTCTAAATGGCTAAGATCTATAAATGGGTAATCGTGGTTGTGTCTAGTAAGTGACCATAGCAGCGATCCAACGTGTCCTTGTATTGAATCAAAGACGGAGCCGGACGCGGAGCCATTTAGTCCATGTCAATTTTTTTTATTCGGCAAAACTTAAGCCCTTCTGACATTTTGCCTGACGTGGCTATATTAAAAAAAAAAAAAAAAATTTGCCTCCCAAGACAACTCATTATGGACCTGCTGGACCTTCTCAGACCTGCGCTTGCCAGCCTAATTTTGCTTTAAACCCTGAAGCCCAGTGCTACATTTCTTTTTTTTTTTTTTTTTTTTTTTTTTTTTTGCTACAGAGAGATTCATCGAGGTCGTGGGAGAGGGCTACGGCCTAATCAAGACCTCGGTGTGGAGGTGCGTCCACACGGTCACCAACGCCCTTCTGCGCCATGCCGGGGATTACATCCTGATGCGGATGGCACACTCATCCCTATCGCCAATCCATCAGTGATTGATCAGGCGTAGGCTACTTATCGCGAAAGGGAGACGCGGCCATAAACGTGCAGGTTATAGTGGACCACAGGGGTGTGATCTCCGACCTGGTGGCAATGTCCAGCAAAACTTCAACTTCCTCTGACGAGAGGCTTGGTGCCCTTTTTGACGTTGCTTCCCCATCATATTCTGTATCTAACTCTCTCTCTCTCTCTCTCTTCATTGTAGATAGGTTGCTTTTTATTTAAAACAAACCAATTGAAATCAATACCGCGCTAAACGGAAGTAACTGCAGCTGCTTTGCCAGTCAATTCTGATTGTAAAGTACCTTACCATTAATATAAAAGTGTATTATATAATTTTTAAAAGTCTTTAAACCCATGTCAAGAAGCGGCACAAGTGGCACAACGGGATAAGGAGGGTGGATGATTAGCGAGGGATACCCGGTTCGTCTAACCGTCACAACATATCGTGTGAACATATTACTGACCATTTGTTAATTTAATTTATAGTCTATATTCTACTGATAACTTAAACTACGTTAAAATAAATGTTACTGTAATAATTTGAGAAATGTTTCATTTGCATAGAACTTGTTGTCTTTCTTAACGCTGTATTGCACCTTCGCGTGAAGTGGAAAATCGATTCATGAGCAATCGATGCCAACTAATTCAGCACCTTCACTTTGGACAGCGCTCTTGTTACGTCGGACGTAAGAGGCATGTAACGCTTCTTCTCGGATAACTCGTTAAATGCATTAAGTGAAAGAGAAAACGCAGAGTTGGTGTTCCACACATTTAATGGCTGGTACACGGCAACGCACTCCTCTCATACATGAGAGATTAACTCTTTCTTGGCGTTACAAATAAAGTAAAGAGAAAAATAACAACGAGAAGGCAGAGCGTACTTAACATCCATGGGGGTCCTCATTAAACACACATATAGTCCTTCTGCGTCATCACCACATAGCGTGCGTTACAAGTCAAGTGATTAGTCTCTTAAAGGGCACACCGCACTATAATGTGATACATGCAAAATACATAGTTTTGGCCGTTACAGATTCCCCACCGGAAAGAAAAAGGCTGTCCCCAGCCGTACACAACATAAGGACAACGGTAAAATTCAACTCCATACATGGAAACTTGGAAATCCATCAACCCAAAACATATTTTACATACAGAAGGCAATAACTGGCATACACGTCAGTACAGCTTCACATTATACAGTATGCTTTTCAACGGCATATCACATAAAAAAAATAAATGTTTGTGTAACCAACCCAAATGTGTAAAACAATTTACTTGTTTTTCCTCAACACAACACATGAAACTATAACAATTAGAACAATGCTTTCTAGAGTCCCACTGCTACGCAAGGAAAGTAAAGCGTATTAGTAACTTTTAATACAGGAGAAATTCAAACAAGCAAACACATTACTACTTCAGATCCAATCTGTCAGTATGATACTCGTTAGTCCATCTATTGTCTGACCACCCTGAGGTGATTCTAGGTGCCAGTCTAGGTCTGAGATTGTAGCGATGACCTTCAAGATCAATGTCAAAGTCAGGAAGATGTGTATGTTGTGAAGATGTGTTAGCATCAGCGTCTGCATTACGAGGACAACTGCTCATGTTATGCTTGGTCACGTCATGTGAATTGTCAATAGGATCGTCACAATTAACATCAGCCTCATTAGGCAGAGAAAAGCAAGCGTCTTGAGGTTGGTCTGCACCCCTCTGTGTCACCAGCAACGTGTCCCCCAACCCCTCATCTGGTGTTTCAGACTCATCCTGAGACCCATTAGGTGTATGGCTGCTGCATGCGTTCCAAGTGTGGAAAGGCTGCATATTGACCACATGATAGACACCAGCATCCTGTCCTGTGTCCAACTTCGCAAGTCTGTAATTCACATCAGACAAAACTTGAGTGACACGGTATGGACCAGAGTACAAGGGTGCCAGTTTTGCTGTAAAATTGGCCAGAGCATCTGATTTAGGGTGGGTTTTCACTCTGACAAGATCACCAATGGCATAAAAAACAGAGCGACGTCTTTTGTCATAATGCTGCTTCCTTTTGTTGTGACTGGTTTCCAGGGCTGCCCTAGCATGGCCATGTGCCTCTTGCAATGTCAAACGTAAGCTCTCAGGATAAGGAATTTCAGGTTCCTCTATTCCATCCCAGACAGGCTGAGTCACCAGGTCCAATGAAGTGTTCAACTCCCTCCCATACAACATCATGGACGGGGTTTGACCTGTACTCTCATGCGGCGCTGTTCGTAGTGCAAAGCAAATTTGTGGAATATATCGGTCCCAGGTTGTATGTTTATCATCCACATATGCTCGAATTGCTGTCTTGAGAGTCCGGTTCACCCTCTCTGTGGCATTTGTCTGTGGGTGATATGCCGTTGTGAGGCGATGTTCTGTTCCCAGAAGAGTGAGCACCCGTTCAAAAAGGTCGCTCATGAAAGGGGAACCTCTGTCTGAAATTAGATATGTGGGGGCCCCATGACGGGAAAACACTTCACTTAGCAGTTTATTTGCTGCCACTTGAGCAGTAGCTTCTCTCACTGCCACGATCTCGACCCACTTTGAAAAATAATCGACAAAAACCAAAATGTAAGAATTTCCACTGGGAGTACGCGGCAAAGGGCCAACGAAATCCACCCCAACATTCTCCCAAGGTTTTTGGGGACGAATTGGGACCATTAGACCAGCAGGTTTTCTCTGACTTGGTTTAGTCAGTTGGCAAACCGTGCAAGAGGTTACATATTTCTTCACCTCAGATGCCATTTTAGGCCAGAAAAACCTGTGTTTCAGTCGGGCCAAGGTCTTGGTTATCCCTAAGTGACCCGCAGTTGGGTGATCGTGGTAGTATCTCAGCAAAGTACTTCTGAGAGAAGCAGGAGCATACAGCTTTAAAGATTTCAAGGGGTGGATGCCGCAAGCAGGTTTGGGATCTTGGAAGTACAACAGGCCATCCTGAATGGAATACTGAGAGCAATCATCCATCTCACTCTCCTGTTGTAATGCGGCCTCCATTTTACGGAGGAGATCACCTGTGATTGGATCATCAAGCTGTAATTGTCTGACATGAGAGCGATCCGTAAGTGTCACTGAAGGTAGCGTACGGAGATCAAGACCACCAATCACAGCGTAGTCAGGAAGAAGGTCCATTGGTGGCACATCATCTGCTAGAGGATTCCTTGACAGCGCATCAGGGACTTTGTTTCGAGATCCAGGCTTGTGGACAACATCGAAATCGAAGTCCTGAAGGCGGAGAGACCAACGAGCAAGGCGGCCAGTGGGGTTGGGACGGGACATCAACCACCTGAGCCCGCTGTGGTCAGTGAAGACTGTGACATGGAGACCCTCAATGTAAGGCCTAAAGTGCTCAAGGGCCCAAATGACGGCCAGACATTCCTTCTCGGGCGTTGAATAAGGTTTCTCCGATTTATGCAGGGCACGACTAGCATACGCCACAGCAACTTCCCTGCCATGCAGATCTCTCTGCATCAGTGCAGCTCCTAGTCCCGCATCACAGGCATCGGCATGAACAAAGAAAGGTAGAGAGAAGTCAGGAAAACTTAGCACTGGTGCCGAAGTTAATTTTTGTTTCAGAAGGTCCATGGCGTCTTGGCATGCAGAGTCCCACACAAAAGGAGCATCATTTTTAGTGAGCGCAAACAGTGGTTCAGCGTGGTGGGCGTAGTCCTGTATGAACCGTCGGTAATAGCCTGATAGGCCCAAAAACTGCCTCACTTGCTTCACATTGACAGGGGTTTTAAATTCCATAACAGCCTTCACTTTGGCCTGGTCCGGCAGGATGCCACTCGGACAGACGCGGTACCCCAAAAAGGTGAGCTCTCTGCGACAAAACTGGCATTTGACCAGTTTAATGGTCAACCCGGCAGACTTGAGCCGTGAAAGGACTTCCCTGAGGTCATTGAGATGTTGCTTGAAAGTGGGCGAAGCCACAACAATGTCGTCCAAGTAGACTGCACAGCACCTATAAATAAGACCAGCCAAGACACTGTTCATTAGTCTTTGAAAGGTCGCTGGTGCATTGCACAGACCAAATGGAAGCACACGGAACTGAAATAGCCCACAATGTGAAGCAAAAGCAGTCTTAGATTTAGAGTCTTCTGCCATGGAGACCTGCCAGTATCCCCGAGCAAGGTCGATCGTGGTCAAAAATTTTCCTCTAGAAAGGAAGTCTAAGGACTCATCAACTCTTGGTAATGGATAAGAATCCTTCACAGTAAGCTGGTTCAACCCACGATAGTCCACACAAAATCGTGGTTCACCACAAGGTTTCTGAACAATCACCACGGGGGCTGCCCAAGGACCTGTTGCCGGTTCAATGATGCCATCGTTCAACATTTTTCCTATTTGATCCTCAATCAAACGCTTTTTAGCTGGGGAGGTTCGATAAGGGGGAAGGTGGACTGGCTTGGCGTTCCCCGTGTCAATGGAGTGCTCAATTAGTGATGTGCGACCCAGATGACCGTCAAAGAGATCAGAAAAACTTTCAAGTAGCCCTGACAGTTGTTCCTTCTCAGCATTACTCAGACATGCTTCTTCAACCTTTTCTCGAAGTGCGGAAGATAGGACTTCCATAAATAACAAACTGCTTTCCGACTCCTGCACTTCCCTGCCTTCCATCTCCTCTATTAATAAAGGATCGTTGCCTATGACAACAGTTCTGGATGGGATGTGAATGGTGATGGAGGCACGCAACATGAAGTCCATCCCCAAGACCAAGGTTGAGGGTAAGCGTGGGACAATGGCAAACCTGTGATAAAAACGCTGTCCCATGAAGCCAAAAGCCAACCATGTCAGCCCTAAGGGTTGGCATGCCCCACCATCTGCTAGTTGGATTGGGGGAGCAGACCATGGCTTAATGTTAACCTTCAGTTTGGCATGATTCTGAACAATGTCCGCTTGCACCGCAGAAAGTGATGCGCCTGTGTCAAGTGTAGCATCTAACACCTGGCCATGTAGGTTAATCTTGACTCTAAATGGAGTGTTCCAAAAGGAAGGTGATGTGGGATCTTCCACATGGCAAAGGACAGGATGTTCTGGAACAGCAGCATTAGACGGTTGAGGCGAAATTATCTTCTGGAGGGAGGATTGCCTCTGCGAATCATCCTCCCCCCTTTGGAGTTTCCCTTGTGCCTTACAAATGAATTTCCTTCCCCTGCATTGCTACTTTCAGGGTCGTTTGTAACTCTTGCATCAAGAGCATGTTCCGAATGAGCATTAGGGGACTCACTTTGTTGTGAGCCATTTCCAGAAAGTGAGTTGCAGTCTGGACATGTTCGAGAAGTGAAGCCAGGGCGTGAGCACTTGTAACAGTAGGTTTCTTTGACAAATTTAGCTTTATTCTGCATTGCAGGCAATGAACATTTACTTGGTCCCAGGACCACATGGAGCTCGTGAGCCCTCAGCAGAAGATCCATACCAGAGGAAACAGAAGTTCCATAGAGAGCCACTCTATACTTTTCAAGAGCATGTTTACAAATAAGGTCGATTTGTTCTTGCTCCGGCGGAGGAGTTTTCAGTTTTCTGAATTCACTTAGCATGTGAGCCACAAAAGTAGGAAGGGGCTCTTCAGGGCTTTGCATACGGTCCAAGATACCTCTCATTATTTGTTCCTGGCTGTCAGAAGGAAGAAAGACTTTCCTGAAGAAATCACAGAACTGGGCCCATGTGACGACATGTGCGTCAAGGACTGAAAACCATTTCTTTGGCTCTTTTGCTAAAAACCGTGGCAGCTCGAGAAGAATCTGAGCATCGGTTAAATCAAGGGAGGTTCTGTACACATTGACCGATTGTAGCCAATCCTCAGGGCTAACGTGTCCGTCTCCCGCAAACACAGGTGGTTCAAGCCTTGACTGGTACAGAACAGATGCGAGGATTCTACTAGTATTACTCACATCAGAAGAATTGGGCTGTGGTGAGAAAGTCGTGTTTGCGTGAGAAAAGTTATTGGTGGTGGTACTTTGTAATGGCATTCGGTCTGGAGGAATATGGATGTGTGGCGTAGAGCTGGCCATAGGAGGGAGCTGCACATGTGGTGCTGCAGGGTTGTTGACATCAGGAGGACCAAAACGTCTTAATATACTCTGCTGCAACTGGAGAGAATCGTTGAGGCACTGTTGCAACACAGATACTTCAGCTTGTAAGAGCTCCACTTGAGTCTCCAGGCTCACACGCTTAGGTAACTTTGGTCTCTGTCTGGCGGCAGAATCTGGTAATGTGTAAGTCAAGTCAGTGTTAAAGTCTGGGTGATAAGCCATATCAGCTAATGTGCATTTACATAACCAGCAATCTAGAAATTGTAAAAATTCTAAATGTAACCCAGAAAAATACAACCCGTTATTAAAATGCACACACCATCAATAAAATCTTCAAAAAAAATTCAACAATTCCTTTGAGTTAGTTATAGTCTATTTTGCAAGAGCTTAGTATTTTTCGTAACAGAATAGGCCCAGAGCAAAAGAATATGTTGCTTTAAATTGAATTAAATGTTACTTGACCATGGAAAAATGTCCGGAGTTTGAAACTATTCCTCAGTCCAGCATAAGTAAATACAGTTCACGATGAAGAAAAACTGTTCCAACAGGTGTATTGTTTCCTCAAAATGTTCAAAACGAAATTTCAATGCACAACAAAAATAAACCACAAGTTGTCTTTGAAAAGAAAAATCTCTGCTGTTCGCTTGTGCAGTCAAATTCAACGCGCACACACACACAAAAATCCTAGCTGAAATATCCCAAAAAGATTATATACAAAAAAAAATATCAGTCTGTGCTTGGAAAACAGGCAGGGAAAATTTTTAAATTAGATCACTCCCTCAAAAGAAAAAATAATCCTTTGTTCCAACTGAACTATTTCGTTCAAAAAAACATCACCACCAGCTTGTAAACAATATCAAAATGTTCAATAAAGCACAAAGTCCAAATGTTGCAGATTAATCCGCTGTCAACAAAACTGCGTCATCCACTCACGCAGAAATACAGGTGTTCCTTCCTTGCGCACATGGCAACCAGATTTAGCAAGCTAATCTCACCAGTTTCCACGATGCCGATTGAACACTCTCACGGCTCCGCAACTCCCGTACTAGTTTTAGGGTTTCATCGCCGTAGGTCCCACACAGATGACGGATCCAGCTTCAGTTGTTCGGGCGCCAATTGTAACGCTTCTTCTCGGATAACTCGTTAAATGCATTAAGTGAAAGAGAAAACGCAGAGTTGGTGTTCCACACATTTAATGGCTGGTACACGGCAACGCACTCCTCTCATACATGAGAGATTAACTCTTTCTTGGCGTTACAAATAAAGTAAAGAGAAAAATAACAACGAGAAGGCAGAGCGTACTTAACATCCATGGGGGTCCTCATTAAACACACATATAGTCCTTCTGCGTCATCACCACATAGCGTGCGTTACAAGTCAAGTGATTAGTCTCTTAAAGGGCACACCGCACTATAATGTGATACATGCAAAATACATAGTTTTGGCCGTTACAGGCAGCGTGCTAAGAAGCTTCCTAAGGGACACTTCGGGGAACACACTTAGGAACATAAACAACTTTGGTAAGATATATCTTTCGAGGTCTTCTTAGCGCGCTAAGAGTGAGCGTTATCGGGAAACCGGGCCTAAGATATTTCCCTGATGCTTTTTCTTAATTATTTGCATTAAAGCGGAGTGAAAGCTGATATCAAAGCATTTAAACACTCTTCTTCCCACCTCAACTATCCTATGTCTATCGGGGATATAAGGATTCTTTCCTAATTAATTCCTCTGCCCCATGTAACCTTCTATTCAGACTATTCGTAATCCATGAGGGAACATCTTTATTGATCTTGGGAATGCTTGAGTAGACCAATGCTTATCTCAGCATAAAAAGCATCTCGTGACGAGCCACAATTTAATTAGATGACAATCACTGTTAACAGTGCACTGCCGACATCACAAAATTTGCACATTGGCGCTGGCAGTGATGAATCTCAGCTTCCCGGACAGCGACAATTCACATCCTTGAATTAACTCTTTACATATGAGCAGGAATTTCAAAGGAGCATGGCAGATATTGTTAAAGAATACACAAACTGTCAAAGCTGGAGCAGCAATTAAAGTTTACCCAGCTGTAGATTACAGACTAAACTCTCACTGCTTCATTAATGCAGGCCAGAATATAGACAATTTATTTATGATGCTTGCAATTTGATCACTTATCCACAAGAGGGCAGTGCATGTGATTTACTATAACATGGGAAAAAAGTACTTTTCAAAAAGCATGTACAAATTCATTCATATATGCCTGTACTGTTAGTATTGCTCTGAATGGAATTACTTTCTCCTTTCATTTCTCTTTATGATCTTTATTTACTTGGAAAAACTTGTGAAAGTATACTAAACAAGGGCTGTTTTAAACTGTTTATATATTGTCAAATCTTATACATATATATATATATATATATATATATATATATATATATATATATATATATATATATATATATATATATATATATATATAAATTTGAGATTAATAAAAAAGAAAAAAATCGTCATCATAATTTCAAAATAGTTTAGATCAAGAACTGCAATAATTTCAACCCCATTTTAAATAGTTTATTCTCTTTTTTTAGTACCCTGAACCCCACATATATGATATAAAAATACTGTCAGAAAACTGTCACATGCAGGGATGCCGACTAAATATAATTCATAATTAGAACAGTTGCATTAAGAAATGGTGTGCTAGATGATGGACACCTCAGCTGTCATAAACACCTCCCAACACTTTATTTATAAACTCATTCAAATGGGTGCACACAATCTTTCATCCGTAACGACGGGACATTTTGGCAAAAGCTTTCTCTGGTCAAGTGACTCCCAGCCTGAACACACATTACAAATTCTCAGCCCCCAATGGCTTGCACTAACCACGCCAATGTAAAAAAAAAAAGAAAAAAAAAAAGAAAATTGTCGAGCCACGGTACAGTATTTTTTGGAAAGCAGGGCATAGGTGAAGGCCAGGGGCTAATGGCAATGAGGGATTTGTCAGTCATTCTAACATTTAACAATCCCTGGCTCTCCATTTTCTGCTGTTTGTTTATATTAACCTCTGGTTGAACCCACTTTAGAGGCAGCCTCTGTGCCAGAAAGTTCACTGAACATTCAGCATGGAAGCAGAGAACATGTCATCTCGAATCTATTAGCCCACAGGGAGAATGCAGCAGTCCACGCACCACACACACACAAACAAACAACTTGCATACACTATAGATAAACTGCAAACCCTCACATTTTCTGTACTGATGGCGCCTGTAACTGAGTTTATTGCACGCATTGACCTAAAACTGACTCATGCTGAATAAAAACTATGCAGTACATCTAACAGTTACTGTTTTCTACCGCATTCTGTGCAGTTCTCTTGTGCCATCACTTTGATTGGGTTTAATAGCCCTGCTATCATTGCATTTGTTCACTTAGTTAATTAATAAGATCTCATATGGCTATCGGCAAGCAAAATCTTCTTGTCGTTTTTCTTGGGAAGAAATGCTTGGATCTTGAAGCTGGAAAAACTTTAAAAAAAAGTGTCTCCTCTCGATTCAATTCATTTATTTTGAAATGTATTTCTAAGACTTAAAGTAGTATGTTCTCATCGACCTTGGTAACGGTCTTCTTTTTTAGAGAATATATGGCCCTATGTTTTAATAGGACAGCAGACAGCGTCTTGTAGCTTTGCATACTCACCATTGGGTGGTGATAAAGAGAAGACACTTTGAAAATATCCTCTAAAATCCTCAAGGTGGGATGGCTGATCCAAGGTAAGTATGAGAGTTGAGGTGGTTTTAAAAGATTACAGAACCAACTCCATCCTGTCAGTACAAAAGTGAGTGGTTTTTGCCTTGTAAACCATTTAATCCCAACAAATTAACCCATGTCACCTTAAAAACAATGTCAATATTAGTGCACTTGTCTGGAAGTTTATCAGTGATACATACCATGGTACTCCATTGTAAGACATGCATACATCAGAAACTTCTGTTCATGTGTGCTGGATACCTTTACAAAAAGTGGTGGACATGAGTACACTTACAAACATAGTGTATTTGTTACGTAAAGACCGAAACAATCCAGCCAAATGAATATACGTTTGTGCTGTAAACAAGTGGGAACATGATAACAAACCTTTGACAAAGCTCTGTGGAAAGTTCTATGGAAGTTTCTAGTGGTCAGAAACGCCTCTGAAGAGCACAAACCGTTTCCAGATTCATCTAGGAAGAGCTAAACAAAGAGTTCAGCTGTATAACGATGATTGGCTGTTAGTCAAAAAAAAAAAAAAAAACTGACCAATCAGAACAATGTATACGTGGTGCTGCTGCCCTAATCTCATCTCATTAGATGTTTTTGAGATGATTCGGTACATAAAAATATTCTATATTTTGTATCTAAATGTTTATTATCTAAATGTTATATATATATCTTTTTTTTTTTTGTTTTTTTTTTTTGATAACTTTTATTTAACTCCAACCTTAATTTCCATGTTTTTATATTATTATCTGTTTCTGGTCTGCGATATATAAATGGGAGGGGATAGTGCCTGAAATACATGTAAATGAGCCAATTGCTGCATATAAATAAACACTGGGCGTGGCTTGCAAACAACCTTAGTCACATATTGCATGGAGGGCGTGTCCATCTGCATAGAGAGAAATCTCTACAGGTGATGTAAAGTGTTTTTTTTTTTTTTTGGTTTGTTTATGGAGTGTATTTTAAACATTGCTATATATTTTACATGCGTCTTCATAAAGTTACATGGTTGTCATTTGTTTAAACCAAAGTATCACCTGAACAGCAGACGAATCAGAAATGTTCGACTCGCGTTTAGATAAACCGTGTGTGCTTTCTTTTTCTGTCTATGCGTGTGTGTGCGTGTGTCAGTCATTCACGATTGCAACGACACAGACGACATAAAATGTTCTCGTATTTATTCTCCAGAAACCGAGATGACACATGTTGAAGTAAAATCACTGGATGTGATTCTTGACAACGAGCAGAGAGATGGTTACTGCTCTGGTGAAGTAGTTTCTGGACATATTTCTCTCAAACTCTCGGAGACCACAACAGTCAAAACCATAAAAATATTACTGAAGGGAAATACTCAGGTGAGTTGGGTGCATAAACGATCCCGCTTTTCCGAAGAGAGGAAATGTCTCCTTTTATCCAAGACACTTGTTGCAACAACAGGTAGGCCTGCAATATACACTGAACATCTTTTTCTAGATGAATATTTGTGATGATTGAAGTGTGACAGGTTAAATTGCCTTCAGATCAATTCATGTAGTACAATTTGATTTATTAACATTTGATCAGATACCCGTGACCTCATCTTTGATAGTGGCACATATGAGATCCCTTTTGATCTGCAACTACCTCAAAGGTAAGTGCAAATGCAAATGCAAATTTTTAGCATGTTAAGCAGGGCCATCTCAAGCGTAGAACGGGGCCCAGTTTACAGCTTACAGTGTTAACAATACACACATACACAACCATATACATCGTGTTATGTGTGCCTCCTATTCAGAGCACTGACTTTTTTTTTATTATTATTGTCTCCTAGGTCTTTGGTTTCCTCTTTCTCTGGGAAAAATGGCTGCGTTTACTACATGATGCAGGCAGTTTTAAAAAGGCCTTTTCATGAGAGTCAGTGTGTTAACAGAGAACTCCGCATCGTCTGTCATATCGATGTCAGTGTGCCAACATTAATTGTGAGTATTTCACTAATGCCTTCTTTTTTTCCTACATGTACTCATTTCCACATTTTGTTTCTGGAGGCTGCATTCTTGAACTCTGCATCGTAATATGCTTACTTCCCTATACATAAGCATATTATAATAAATGAGTATAGTATGTCTGAATTCCTGGCATTCATTAAAAAAAAGTGTGAATCCACAATTTACTATCCCGTGAACGGCAGTAAAGCGACACAGGCAGCTGATGCTGTAAGTCACTTGACCAAACCATGATTGTTCAGTCTTCATTCATTCTATACACATATAGACTACTATAAATATTTTTTTTTGGCTCGTTTTAAAGTTATGTGTCCCCATAGAAACCAGACTGTGTGTGACCTGTAATAGTGGAATGTGATCATGAACTCTCAGCAGGAGCATTAATGTTGCTCTCAACTGACTGAATGTACAATTGTAGGGAAAAATAATGTTAAAATGTAACTAATCATATAATTGTGCATAGTAAGAAGGGCAAAATTATTTGGCTCATTACTTTGACTTCTTGATGTCCACTGTAAAATCCGAATCAAAGAAGCACTGTATTAGAGAACATCCTGCTGACCTTTGACTTTGAGATTTGCTTTTACAGTCTCCAGTGTCACAAACCTGTAAGAAGATGATTGGCTGTTGGATCTTTACTTCTGGTCCCATCTCACTGACTGCCAGCATAGAAAGACAAGGTTATTGCAATGGTAAGGGGAAATTATATTTTTATGAGCTTTCTGGGTGTGTCAGGATGATAGTATTTCAATATTCTCAGATTTGTGTTAACCTAAAATTCCCTCCAAATGTTAAAACTTGTATTAATTTTATTACAGAAAGAAATTGATACTTTATTTAACAAGGATGCATCAAAAGTGTCATGACAGTAAAGACTTCTACTTTGTTATAAAATATGCCTAGTTCAAGAAATGCCGTTCTTTTGAACTGGGAAAAAATGTAGCACAGTTTTCTCAAAAAATGAAGCCGCATTGATTTCCGAAGAATGATGTGACACTGATGTCTTCTGAAAATTCATCTTTATCGTCACAGGAATAAATTATATACAATACACTTTAATCAAAGAAAGAAGAGAAGTCTGCACACTGAAAACTACTGCTCCAGAGGAATTTAATTAAACTCAAGCAACAGATACAAGCTACAAAGACATTTTGAATCTCTATAAAAATGGCTTAATATCAAAATCCTCATTCAACCCTAAAGGTGACAATGTATTTACAGTATAAATCATGTTTCTGGATTCCTCTGGAGCAGTAGTTTTCAGTGTGCAGACTTCACTTCTTTATTTGATTATATTATTCAGTTGTCTTGCACCTGCATCCTATTTGGATGTTTGGGATGTGCACATCATTTTTGTGTTATTGATACAATACATTTTAAACAGTGTTTTAAATCTGAGTTTGCATCAAGGTAAACATGGCTGCTTAGCAATTTTCTTTTAATCTGCTGCAGTATATTATTTGAAATAATTTGCCCATTGTCTTGTGACACATTATTTTTAATCTCTTCTCCAGGAGAATCAATCCCAATCTATGCTCTGATTGAGAACCGCTCATGTTGTCTAGTTGTGCCAAAAGCGGTGATCTACCAGATACAGACTTATACAGCCAAGGGTAAAACAAAAAGCATCAAACAGTTGGTTGCCAGTGCTAGAGGAAATCCAGTGGCATCTGACACTACCAGCAGGTGGAATGGAAACCCATTAAAGATTCCCCCAGTTTCTCCCTCCATTCTTAATTCAGACATCCTGAGACTGGAATACTTACTTGCAGTGAGTAAAAAATGTTATGCTGATTATTCGATTCCATTTTTTCCCTCCATAATGCCACAAGGCCTTATTTTCTGATAAATATAGTATAATAATGTTGATTTACTGCCTTAATTTACAGTATCATTAAAGAGATAGTTTCCCTAAAAAATGGAAATTTAATGTTTATCTGCTGACCCCCAGAGCATTCCAAGATGTAGGTGGCTTTGTTTCTTCAGTAGAACACAAACAAAGATTTTTAACTCAAACAGTTGTAGTCTGACAGTCATTTAATGGAAGTGAATGGGAATCATGGCTTTGAGAGTCAAAAAAACATACATAAAACTTAAATGAACCTTGTGGCTCGTGGTGATACATTGATGTGTAAAGACACAAAACAATTGGTCTGTGCAAGAAACTGAACGGTATTTATATAGTTTTTTTACCTCTGATTCACTGGGACGTCCGAACTGTCCTGAGCGCCTTCTCAACAGCCGGCGGGTGACACATCTTCTTGCTTTAAGGGAGATAGCAGACTTATACAGTAAGTACATTACCGCCAACTATCACTCAAATGGATCATTGACACTCCTAATAGAGATTGTAAATATCGTTTTTTGGGTGAACTATCCTTTTAAGCTTGTCTATAAAATCAACATCAAATGCTAATCTTTTGTGTAACATATACTAGCTAACCAACTACATATAAAAAAACCTCCCTAATATGTATGGTTGCATGTCTGTTGTTTGTATCTTTGCTCAAGGTTATTGTTCAGATACCAGGTGCCAAAAATCTAGAAGTGCAACTTCCAGTGGTGATTGGTACCAGTGGTCATGGCATGAGCAGTCATTCTTTTGTGAACATGAGCTTGCTATACCCCACATTTACCCTTCCAGACATACCTGAAGGTAAGGTGCAAATGTATGATGCAGTGAATTCTGCTTCTATGTCAAATCATTAATAAGGGGTTGATTCCTGCATGCAGTGTATATGTTATACGTGTATATACTTATTTTAATTTTCGATTTGAATGGAAATATTTCCTGACAGCCCCTCCCAGCTATGCAGAGGTTGTGTCAGAAGAACAATTTGAGGAGCACAGATCTTCAACCTCCCAGTCACAACCAGACTGGCTGCTAGATGGCTCAGCATTCGCTTGCATTCAGCAGTTCCTCCTCCAGCCTCCTCCTCCTTATTCAGAGGTGGGTCGTTTCTTCATCCTTCCTTCCCTGCTGTTTCACCTTTTAATAGTTTGTCATATTGTGTTGCCTTTTACATTGCAGATTTGTGGACAGTGAACAGTAAGCTTATAACCAAGGTTATTTTTGTGGAGGAGACGAAATAACCACCTTGTGCCTTAATAACATGATTTATTTTTATTTTGGATTGCAGCTGAAATGTTTGTTTTGGTCATGAGCTTGTCAAAGTTATGAAAGCGGTAGTCAAACACATCCAGACTATGCATGTTTTGTCCACTTTGCAATTTGGGTTTGTTTTTTTTTTTTCTGTAATTTCCTGTCTGTTCTTGTGATATCAACTATTTAAAGCAATCCATAAACTGCACATAAAAACAAAACTCTAATTCACACCCAACAGCTTAACTGGATGATTTCTGGCACTGTGGACGAGACTTGTAAAGTCTGTCTTTGTCCCGATTTTCCGCTGATTTCTGTTCAGTTTTTAAAAGTCTTGTAGTGTATTCCAGCCTTAAGTGATCCTACTGTGATGGCTTAAAGAAAATTGTTAATTCTTGGAATTTGTTCATAATGTCTAATTACTGTGGTTGTTTATTTATCACTGATGCACTAAACTCTTTATATTGTAAGGGGTTGCTTTGGGTCCAGGTTGAGATATCACAACTATATATTCTCATAAAAAAAATAAAACCGTCACTGGGACGTTACCCTTCAAAGGTACATCTGTGTGTCTTATTTACCCCTAAAGGGTGCATTTTAGTACCTTAAAGGAACATATTTGTATGTAAAGAGTACATATTAGTACCTAAATAATACATCTTAGTACTTTCACCTCATCTTGTGTAACTTTTTTTTTCTGAGAGTGTAGGTGCAAAAATATTCATGTAATATGATTTATTATGTCTAGCTGGTAATTTATTACTAAAACAGCAACTGGAAAACACAAAGACATATGGTGGTAACTGGATTTTGTACTGTTTTTCCACAACATTAGATCTTAATTAAATCATTATGTGTATAACTAAAGATTTTGACTTTTATGAAAATATCTTACTACTTTTAGAGTGAGTATAATGTTATAAGCAGAAACTCCCAGCCATAAAAATAAATAAAAATCTGTGGTAGCAGAGCTGCATCATAAGCACAAATGTTCATCTCCTCACCTGTCAAAGAGGCCTTTCCTTTGTGGAAAGTTTAGAGTGGCATAACTAGATTGTTCCTTATTCAATGTCAGAGGTATACACACTTTATATGATAGCATCAATAATCCACGAGTTTCAGAAAAAGTACACAACTGTTAATTACTTTTTTTTTATATATATTTTTTTTTTAACTGATTATAATTACACTTGTACTAACTACATTTCACAATTACTGTTTTTATATGTGTATTTTATTTTTAGAAATGTATGTTTTATATATACACAATTATGCATGTATATTTCTGTCAACAAATATATACATTTTTTTTCTGGCACATTCTATGACTTTTCTGATATTCAAAGACAAAATGTTGATGTTATTGTACTGCTGCCTTTTTCAAACAAAGAATCGCCTATCAATCGCCCCCCCCCCCCCCCCCCCCCAAAAAAAAAAATGTTTCACCCATAAAGTTAACAAATTTTGCTAAAGAAATTTTATTGTCATAAGGTAAATATGCAAAGTTAACCATTGTTGCTCACGATCTGTTCTGCACATCACGCCAGTTTACAAAATGCCATGCTACTCTTTCCACTTGGAAGCAAATTAAAACATAAGCACCAACCAGTCTAAAAAGATGTCTATAACTGAAATATACATTTTCAGTAAACATTAAACTTACTTCCACCTATACAGTACTGCAGCCAAATGAGCATAAACAGAAATAAGACTTACCTCACAGTAGTCCTCTCACAATATGTGTATTTAACTTGCTGTGTCTCAGTAGTCCCATTAAGTGTATTATTGGACTGGCAGAGCCGCCTGAACTCTGAGTGCCCCGAGCCCAAAGAGATATGGGTGAGATTTTATCCAAGTGTGAATGTGCAATATTTATAAGTGTGAATTATTTAACATGTGGCCATCACACAGCCAGCTGTTACCCTCTGAAATGCATCATTAAAAAAAAGAAGAGTACGCTAAAATGAATGATGTTAACCTGTATGTTAATATAATGTAAACCTCTACAACGTTACAGCAACATAAAACATGTCTGTTACTCTTTCTTTAATGATTTTAGAACATGGACTTTGACTTTTTGTTTGGTTGAATGGGGATTTAAAGGAAAAGTTCACTCAAAAATTTTTATTTTGCTGAAAATTACCGTTCCCTCAGGCCACCCAGGAGCCATATTTTTATTTCACAAGATAATTGATTGACCAGAAATGTGTGGATTACTTCTGGATAATTGTGATGTTTTATCAGCTGTTTTTACTGTTATTCTCTGCACCCATTCACCACAGAGGATCCATTGGTAAGCAAGTGATGTAATGTTTGATGTAATTTCCTTAAAATCTGTTCTGATGAAGAAACAAACAAACTACATCTTGAATGGCCTGAGGGTACATGAGTACATTTTCAAAAAAAAAAAAAAAAAATTATTGTTGGGTGAATCATTTCTTTAATATGATCTTGAAGTTTTATCTTAATTTCATTTATTTATTCTCTTTTCATGGTAATGCAAATACATTCCATGACCAGAAGAACAGGAGTAGGATGAAGAAAAAAAAAATTATAAACTCCTACCCAATTCATATATTAAGAAAGTTAAACATTAGATGGCCTCACCGACATAATTATTAATTCTGCTTAAACAACACTAAACAAACAAAAACAACAATTATGCAATAATGACAACTCTAACAACGACAAGACCATCATTGTTGTTACAGTTTTAACAATTTTCAAATTCATCTTTATACAAGTTAAATATATTCTGTTTATACTTATATTTAAATTGAAGAATATTTGAACAACATTTTAGATAATTTTCTAGAAAATTCCATCTTTTCAAACCAGAAACTGAAAACTTTGAGAGTATTTCCAGCAAAAGGTTGTTTGAAATCATTATTTTTTCTGCTTGTCTCACTATTTACAATAAAAATGCAGTCCATGCAGTAACAGCCAATGTTTTGCTTTATGAACAACTAATAAAGTTTGTAAAGAAACCATGTCCTTCAATTTGAGTAGTCCTGACCTCAGAAAAAGTCCTGTAGTATGTTCTCTTAGAGCAACTCCATTAATTATTCTTATAACCCTTTTTTGCTATATAAATAAGGGCATCAAATTAGTGAAATAAGAATTTCCCCATACCTCCAAACAATACATCAAATATGGCAAAATAAAGGAACAATATAGGATTCTCATTGCCTTATAATTTAACATAAACTTTACTTTGGTCAAAACGGCAATGTTTTTAAAAATTGTATTTCTTGCATAAGCTATGTGTGACTTCCATTTAAATTTTTCATCAATGAGTACTCCTAAAAACCTAAATTCTGACACTCTCTCTATTATTCCCATTTAAACTCAAGCGAACATTATCAGGACATTTTTGATTTGTAAACAACATAAATTTAGTTTTACTTAAGTTTAATTTTTATTAAACCATTTCTGAAGTAGGCCCAATTCTTGTTCAATATTTTTAAATTCTTCCCCGTTACAAAAAAAACAACAAAAAAAACAGTATTGTCCACAAAAAGAACAAAACGTAAAATCTTTGATTCATCACAGAGGTAATTTATATATAAATTAAATAATTTAGGCCCCAGCACAGAGCCTTGAGGCACTCCACACTGTATTGTTTCCAACTTAGATTCATGGCATATATACTCTAAATATTGTTGTCTATTTTCTAAGTAACTAATAATCGAACTTAATACTACACCTCTAATTCCATATGTCTTTAATTTAGATATCAATAAACCATGATCAAAAGTGTTGAAGGCCTTTTTAAGGTCAATAAAAACTCCAACTGTGTGATTTTATTCTCCAATTCTGTCTTCTGTGATTTTCATCAAAGCCATAGGTGTTGAGCAGGTACTTCGAAACCCAAACTGATTATCATGTATCAAAGAATGTTTTTCAAGACTGTCCATAACCTCCCTTAAGACTTTCCACATTCTTTTGATATTACTTTTGTTTTCCATCAACAAATTTGTATAATAATCTTTTTTTGCATGTTTCATTATAGTACTCAGCTTATTTTTATACGCTTTATATTTTTTTCTGCATTTACTGTCCGATATTTTACAAAGTCCCGGTAAAGCTTATTCTTCTTTTTACAAGATTTCAATATTACCATCGTTAACCAAAGTTTATTATTAGTTCTTGCTTTATCATTCAATATTCTTATATTCCGATTTTTTATTATATACTATTAAATACTGTAATACTAGACCCTGGAGTTCTATTCCGATGTTTGTGGGGAAGTCACAATTCAAATGAATAAGAGAAAATGAACCAGCCTTTTCTATATTACTTGTAAATTCTGCATCTGTATAATATTTACATGTATCATTTATGTTTGGAAATAAATTTAACTCAGAGTCCAGTTCATCATAGTCATAGACACATCCTTCTGAATTTTCAGCTTGTGTAAAGATATGTTCACACACTGCGGACATTACACTCAGTTATACAAATTAGTGCTTTCCACAATGTAATCTCCACATACCTAATTCGTTGTGTGTCTTATCATTTCCATAATTGTCCAAGGAAAGTCGAAGAGATTCAATGCTGGCTGTTATTTACCCAGCGGGAGCATGTTTGCTTCTACTGCGGGGGGACTGCCATCCTAAAGCTCAAATCGCTGAGTCCTAATCCGGCTCTTATCTTGGAACTTCCATCATTACGCCAAAGTCCTTTAGACCCCCAGCTGCTTTTCATGGGTTTTCATGGGTAGAGAATGCGAGACTTCATTTTTGCTCCTGGATCTTCTATCACGTTATATATTCCGAGAGGGCCAATGGAGATAAATCATATCAGTTACAACAAATCTTTGTTCAAAACCTAACATAAATAGATCATCAACTGTGCTGCTCATTATTTGTTCAATGCTTCTCGTCATCCTGGTATCCTGTGCAGTCAACAAAATGCACTTTTCATTCAGTTCAGTTGACATTTCTGTGATAAATGTACTTTTGCCAAACACAAATGAGATTTCACAGTGGAAAATAGCAGCAACGTAAGGATGCCAAACAAATTCCAAGCCACTTTTTGGGAGGAAAAAAGTTTTCCATAAAGATTTTGTGTGAATCAATTTGTTTTTAAACAATGTGCTTTTTTTATTTTCTTTTTTTTTCTTTTTTTCTTTTTTAATTTGTATTTTTGTTAAAACAAAGTAAAAATAAAGTTATTAGAGCATTCATATTATGATATGTAAAAATTGATAGCCTGAATGCACTGTATGTCGCTTTGGATAAAAGCATCTGTTATATGCATACATTTAATTATCCATTACAGAGCAATTGATCTGAAAGTCAAAACAGTGCAACATTTTCACTCCTATGAACAGAGGTAGGGTTAGATATAGACAGTTTTGATTCTGGGCTGTTCGATATGTATGTCTTCATCCAGAGGAGTTTATTTTAGCTGTAATGTTTGCAACAAGATCTGAAACAAGACTTTAATCTTGGAGGGTGGCTGAGTCAATATAATGTATTGCGGCAAAGATCTATATTTTGGGAAATATGAACCCTAATAATGTACCCTTCAATAAGTCTGCCATCTACTGTTGCACTTCATTTGATAATTGGGTTCATTTGAGTTCATAATCATTCCACACTGATTTCAAAATTTATATTTCAGGATATGACAGTGCATGTACTCATCTAAATACAAATATATGCATATGCATGTTATTATGCTTGATAATTATTAATTCTTGGAAATGGCAACACTGAAAACATCTCGGTAACCATCACAGGGAGTTTTATCATCTAAAATTCTACCATTCCCGTAAAACAATTTAAATTAATCTAAACATGTTTTGTGTCTAAATTATGTTATAACAAGTACAGGTTTGGCAAGAAGAATCATTCATACAGGTTGGGTCCTCAGAAGAGAGGTAATATTGATAAATGGCCTTAATGTAGGATACAGTTCCCTTTCGAAGGGAACTTCGACAATACGTCATCAACGCTATGGGGAACGCCTCAGGTGTGACAGGTGTCTGAAATCAAATATCAACTCACAGCAATCATGCTGACCAGCAACAGCCGTGAATCATCAGCTTGAATTATAAGCGTGCGACCTGGATATAAAAAGGGCACCTTGAAACCATGACAATATCCTTTTCGTCTTCAGGGACTGTTTTGTCTGATTTAAACGTCTGCTTACAGCGAAAATGAAATGCACATCTAAGGCAAGTCCTAAAAGTTTTGTGAAATGTGCTGACCCGTGCCCAAGATATTTGTCGCCGGGTGACACTCACGAGTTGTGTGTGTACTGTTTGGGTGGAGAGAAAATTGTGAGCGTTTTCCTATGAGAATGCTCCGCTCTCGTCGGGCTCTCTTCTCGAGGGAAGAGAGTTCAGCGTCTGGTCCTCGCGGATCGGGTCCCGCTCATGCTGAGGCAGAGTGGCGACGCGCTTCATGGGGCTCCCAGGTGGAGCTCGTTGACAGTCTCGAGAGGGGCGTTAACCTCTCGGACGCGTCATCGGCTGACGAGAGTGAGCTGCAGGTGGATGACGGAGACTTTTCTCCTACTAATACTGCAGCGAGTGCTCTTCAGGCCGGGGAAAAAATGGCTGAGGGGGATGATTTAGATCCTCAACCTCGTCAGCCATCCTGCCCCATGTACGCAGAGTTGGTGGAAGTTATGGAGCGCGCCACTGACAAACTTCAGTTGACATGGCGGCGCGCTCAGGGAGAGATCGTTCGCGGTCGTTTGGATGATCGGTTTCTCCCTGAACATAGACCACCAGCTCAGAAGAGCCTTCCATTCCTTCCTGATCTCCATTCAGAGATCGAGAGGGCATGGAAGAAACCGTACTCTGCCCGTATTCATCGACATCAGCGGGGTTAACTTCGCTGATGTTGAGGGGATCGGTGAGTAGGGTTATGTGTCGATGCCGCCCGTTGACGAGACGTTTGTGAACTATCTCGTTTCTGGGCGGGTGTCGACACTAAAAGCTCCGACTTTGCCATCCAAGCCCCTTAAAACCACGGCTTGCTTGAATGGTAGAGGGTACACGGCAGCAGGTCAGGCTGGTGCTGCCCTTCATACCATGGCAGTGCTCCAAGCCTACCAAGCTGACCTGCTGCAGGATCTCGACCAGGGGGCAGGGCTGTCCCCTGAGGCGGTCGCTGAGTTGCGCCGGACCACAGATTTGTCCCTCCGGGCCACTAAACAGACTGCTGCCGCGATCGGCCGATCGATGGCGGCGATAGTGGCCACAGAGAGGCATCTGTGGCTCAAGTTGGGTGATATCGGGGAGAAAGAAAAACCCCTTCTCCTTGATTCACCAGTTTCGCCTGCTAAACTTTTTGACACCTCCGTTGAGGCGGTGTTTGGAAAGTTTAGGGAGGCGAAGGCGCCCTCAGCTGCATTTAAGACCTGTATACCGCTGAGATCCGGGCCCCAGCCCAGGCAGGCGGGAGGACCTGGTCCGTCTTGGTCTGAGGACCGTAGGCAGGACCAGAGGTCTAGTGTCGCCTCTCGTGCCCTCCCTCCATGGAGGAGTAGGACACAGAGGAGGCGAGCCTCCCGCAAAAAGAGGGACTTAAGGGAGGTCATTAAGCACAAGTGCTGCAACGCTCAGCGGAAGTAGGGTTTGATCTCCCTGGAGGGCCTTTTCTACCAGCCCTCTCCCTCTTCTTGACTCCCCAGGCGTTTACGTTACACCAGCTCTGGGGATGGGCCTTATGATGAGAACTATGTTCTGATGGCCCGCCGTAGCAACTGGTTGATGTGAGCGCCTCTTTTAGGCATGTGTAAAGTGGTGGACCCCAGATTCATTGAGAACTCTCTGGCGAGTCTTCACTCCGCACGCCGCAGGTGAACTTTTTGGTTTGTAAAATTCTGTGTGTATAACTAACACTGATTGTATTTCTCTACAGACCTTGTTCCCTGTATAGACCTAGGGGGTCATTCTTAGAGGAGCAATTAAAGTATGGACTTTAGGGCCCTGAAGCCTCCTCCAGTTGGTGGCTAGAACGAATTAGAAAGAAGCTCAAAGAAGATTTGGCTTCTGTGCTGAGTATGTGATGGCCTTCCTGTCATAACATTTTATATGCGTGGTGGGCCACCGCTCATTTCTGTTTAGCCTCAGGGCTATTAGCAACCCAGGGGTAGAGTAGTTGGTCTTAATAAAAAAATTAAAAATAAAAAAAACTTTTTTGCTTTAGGTTTAGACTGACGCTGGCGCTTCAGATAGATCTTCAGATAGATGTCCTGCCTATCGGTTTGTGACATTGGTATCCTGAGTACTCGCTCCCCAGAGCTCTGTAGGGTTTCAGTAGGTTGAGTGTTTCACAGCCTCTCAATCAAGCAGGCTGTGGCTCCTCCGAGCCCTCAGGTAGATCTATGCTTGTAGGTCGGCTCTCATCCGGGCCGCCTCTGTAGCTGGCCTAGGCTATGCTAGGGATGTTGGAGGTGTGTTGCTAAGTATAGCTGCCACATTCATTATGTGTTAGACTTCCTCCCCTAGATTTCAGCCTCCTCCCTTAAATGGGAGTTGTTGGCCAAGGCCCGCCCCTTTCTCTACATTCAGGGGTGATAGAGTAATGCAGGGTGGTAGCTGAGGTAGGATCAGTCTGGCTGTCTGAACAGAGATGTTTGGGCCTCTAGAGCTGGCTCTACTCAGCCCGTTGAGCTAATCGCTCGACCAATGGGTTGAAGTGGGTTGGCTTGTAATTTAGCACCCCCGCTCCCCTAGACTGGGCGCAAGACAAATCCCTGTAACCCTTGGAGCCACTTGCAGGCCCGTTCCCTGTCTAACATTGCAGGGGCATATGGTTGTTACTCCCCCGCTAACTCAGGGTAGTTGTGAGTAGTCCATTCTCACCTTTGTATTTATCTACCTCACACCACGATGGCTCCGGTTGAGCAGGGAGTTCTAAACTACATTTCATTCCGGTTTTTGAACTCCGCTCCCTTTGAAGCCAGAGCATTGCCATGGGCTGACGCCTATGCATTTAGTAGGTAGGCCCCTAATGGCGTATGTTGTACTCCCCTGCTATAAGGGTGTTGCTATTTGCTGAGTACACTGCCTGTGGCAATGTGATTAGGTACCAGGATGCTGTAGTAACAGCTTTCTGCTGTGAAGGCTGTACGGTTGAGTAGTAGGCCCCAGCAGGCCTCCTTGACCGAATAGCCCCCAATAGGGCTCCTAGGCCAGCTCACCTTCGGTGGTTGGCCCTGGTACAGTAGTTGAATTTCCGCTTCTTTGAACTGTCAGGTAGTAGACCTCAAAAGGCCTCCCTGAAGGCAAAGCCCCAAAGACAGTCAACTGGACTGCCAGTCTGGCTCACTATCAGCTATGGTTTTTCAGGTAGTAGGCCTCTCCAGGCCTCCCTGAAAGTACGCTTTCCTGCACTGTGTTTATCAGGTAGTAGGCCTCACTAGGCCTCCCTGAAGTTGAGCTCCCACATACTGTGGTTGTCAGGTAGTAGGCCTCCCCAGGCCTCCCTGGAGTTGAGTTCCAAATTACTTTCAGTTTCCACTTAAGGTGGTTATCTGGTAACAGGTAGTAGGCCTCTCCAGGCCTCTCTGTAGGTGAACTCCCACATATTGTGGTTATCAGGTAGTAGGCTTCACCAGGCCTCTCTGAAGGTGAGCTCCCACATACTGTGGTTGTCAGGTAGTAGGCCTCTCCAGGTCTCCCTGGGAGTAGTTTCACGGTGATTCTGGGTTTTGTAAGCTAGTGGCCGCTTACTTTCAGTTTAGCAGTCCTTATCAGGCAGCTACAGAAGGTGAGCTTGCGCCCTGGCTCGGCTCAAATTTTTATTCTCTGCTACGGGTTCCCTCCTGGAACCTCTTTATCTTGCTACAGCCTGGTTGCCTACCAGGTAGATCTTATGCTCCCCTCACTGAGGGTCAATGTGAGTATGTGGTCTCCTGAGTCTGGTCAGTCGGTCGTAGGCCTCTCATGAGGCCTCCCAGTTAGATCAGTCCTTAGGCCCTCACAGGCCTCCTCAGTGTTTTTGAAACACAAACACTGGGTAGATCCGTGGATCGAGTAGAGAAACTCCCCTCGCTGGCAAGGGTTGTAAAGCACTATGCTGAGTCATACTCTCCAGGATATCCCGTCTCTGAGATCCGGGCCAAATGGTTCACTGCCTGCTCCGCAGTTCCTCGGGCTGGATGCCTTCCTAAAGGCAAGTGTCCAGAGGCTCTGTCTTCGGACAGACAGGAAGTGGCCAGTCTGTAGTGTCTTATGTAGTGACACCAGGTCAGGCCTGCCTGGTGGCATTTCAGGTGGTACATTCCCCTGAATAGTGACTGGCAGGGGTTCCCTCGGGTTCCCTAGCCACATTCCCTAGAAGGGACCCCTTCTAAGAAGTTGAAGTTGTGGTCCTAGGCCCTTGAGCAGGCCCAGGTAGACCTTTCACTAAACTATGTTTATGGAGGGTTTCTGTGGTATCATATAGCTTGGGCTATGACCGTAGGGAGTGCTGTCACTGACAGCCCTGTGTGACCTGAGGGTGAGTGGTTCTAGCGTTCATTGAATTGCTGGTTCTGACAGTTGTGGTGTGGGTATTTCGTTCCCCATAGCGTCGATGACGTATTGTCGAAGTACCCTTCGAAAGGGAACGTCTCAGGTTACAAATGTAACCTTGGTTCCCTGAGAACAGGGAACGAGACAATACGTCTCCCAGTCATGCCTCAGGGTCTGCCTGCCAAACAGTCCCTTCAGACGAAAGGATATTGTCATGGTTTCAAGGCGCCCTTTTTATGTCCAGGTCGCACGCTCATCATTCAAGCTGATGATTCACGGCTGTCGCCGGTCAGCATGATTGCTGTGAGTTGATATTTGATTTCAGACACCTGTCACACCTGAGGCATTTGTAACCTGAGACGTTTTATTTCACCTGTAAAGGAAACTTTATGTAGTATCTTAACCTGTGACTCAACACGCTCTAATGAATAACCTTCAGTGCTGCGCACATATGAAAGCTGTTGAAAGAGGAACAACATGAGGGTGATTATTTAATGACAGAATTTTCATTTTTGTGAGAATTCATTCTTTCACTGAAATTGTTTATATAGGAAAACAATTATTCATCTCATGTATTAAAGAGCATGCCGGCAGTTTTTAAAAGCTGCACTACACATGCAAATGAAAAGCATGTTGTTGAAGTGTTTGATTACACTCAGGCTTCAATCTCCTTTTATTTACATGTGTATAAATTGTCCACTCTCAAGTGTGATTATAAAAACTCAGCTGGCACCATACACTGGCTAAACAAAAAGCATCCCAAATGCATTAACTAAAGACAGAGTAAACATTATGTGTCAGCATTACTATTCCGATAACTGCTGGAAGCCCTGGGTCTGTGACAGATAGGAAAATGAGCTGGCTGTCAACCGTCAAACACCAGGTCTCAAAAACACCTTGTGTTTGTTCCACCACTTCCACAGAAGCTGTGTTTGTTTTCATTGGCTTAGAGGAAGCAAGTGGGATGCTCAAATCAAGGACACAGGGTCAAAGAGTTGTGTTTCCAGCAGTCGGAAAGGAGTTGACGCCACATGCTGTGATGCCTGAATTTTCCATTCTTATATGAGGGGTTAAGTGAAGTCACTGAAGGTTTATCTGCCTTCATATTGCTCCCTGTCACCATCAATAAAACGCAACAATGTGTCTTGAAAAGTCAGCTTATAAAAGTTTCAGGGAACTCTGAGAGCTTAAGTGATCTTCCCCCAGCACCGCAGCAGCCCTGCAGCATCCAGGATGTCTGCTTATATTAATTTCATGGAGTTTAAGAGGTCAGCAAACTCATTTGGAGATTCTTATTCATTTATGAACCCAGCAACCCCCTGTTCTGCACCGCTCTAAGCTACAGGGCCTCAGATGGTTAAATTTACATGGAATATTATATAGTTAGGTGTGTGAAAAAGTATAGTGCTCTTGCTCAAGCAGGCAGATTAAGTCTAAGCAATGCACTCGGAGATGACAGTCACCCACATTTTAATGAAAAGGCAGGTGGGTGAACCTATGTTTAAACTGCTCTGTTTTCAGAGCTTTTGGATCATTGCTTCATCTAAAATTCAGAAGATTCCTAATGAGACAATGAGACTGAGAGAAAGCAGCTTAACTAGAGACCTGAGGGGAACTGCCAGTGAAACACAGTAAATGGAGAGTGAAAATAAATAAATCATTTGGTTTTCTGTTTTAATTCTTAATTTCTAATAATAATAATGTATTATTTGATTTTATCTTTTACACTTTTTGTATATGTCTTTTTACATAAATGTATGGTAAGGATAAAAAAAACATGTACTATTTTTGAATAAAATAATAATAAAAATAATAATAATTCATAAAAAAGGATTTTACTTGATCCCAGAGACGGTTTAGCCCATGAAAATGAAGCCTTGAAAGAACTAAACGATACAGTGCCACAGAAATCTTCTCTAATCATCCTCATGTATAAAATCTATTATAGTTATATTAGAATTGAATATACAATACAAGTAATGCAATTGTTTATTGCTAAAATGCCATGAGAATAAAGATAAAGTCATATCATCCCCTTGGAATTATAAGGTTCTATCTGACAGTTTTTCTACAGTCATATGGAATGCAAAAACTTTGAAGCTCAATATCTCAAAACTATTCGGAATGCAGATATAACCTTATAAATCCAAGGGGACGATACTATAAACAACTTTTTAGGAATTTTTTTTGTTTTTATTTTTGCCACATTTTACATTAGATTGAATACAATTAAGCCTCTTCTAACAATATTGCAAATTAATAACAAGACTTCAGAACATAATCATTACAATCCCTTTATTTATATCCCTAATACTGCACAGTCATAAAAGGGTAATGTTGTATATATTTCATAAGTGTGTGTGTATATGTGTTCGAAGAGTATGTAAACATTTCTCAGAGGGCACAGGGAATCTCATTGTCTTGCAGTTTTTCTAGTGGGAGTTCAGTTCCATCCATCTGAGACTTTATTTAGTTCTGTAGTCCTGTCTAGGTTCTCTCTGAACTGAAATCAGTCTGCCGGCCTCCCTGGGGATGACAGTAATGTCACATACCAGTTTGCCTCACATATTTCACGAACAGGCCCCTGCCTATTAAGGATGACTACTTACTTTGGAAAAGGTGTGTCCTTCACATCTGCAACCTTCTCATGTTTTCCTGCATAGACATATATGATTGGTCACAAACACATATATACTGAATGCCTGTGAGGAAAACCACAAAAGCAAATACCAAACACATAGTGCACATGTACATAAATGCATAGCCTGCACATGATAGATCTAATGTCACTTCGGCTGAACTATTGTTGTTTTATTTTTCACATAGTTTAGAACTAAGCATTTTTATATGACTTTGGGATAATATATATATATATATATATATATATATATATAAAAATTTTTTTTTTTTTTTTTTTTTTTTTTTCTGGTGGCTAAAAAAAAAAACATTTCCATGACTCTGGAATAAAAAAGTACATTATTTCTGGTAGCTGAAAACATTATCAGATTAGACAAAATATTTGACTAAACAAGCGTGTAAGGGGCTTTACATCCCTTTCGTATAAACCCAGCACTATGGAGTTGTTTGGGGATTGTGACTTTTCTACGCACATGAGTTTAAGTGCCTCCTTGCTACTTTAATAATTCACCTCCATCCACCTGCTCATGCTTTATAAGGGTGTCCACTCTGGTCACGCATACTCTTAAATGAATCTGAATATTCTCACAAGACATTCTGTGACATTCATTAAATCTATAAATGTGTTACTGTATGTTAAAAAACTAACAGCTAATATTAAGAAATTACTGAGGTATTTGTTTTGTTGTTGTTGTTGATGATGTTGTTTTTAAGTACTGTATAAATTAACAAAAGTCCATTTGCTCTGGTAAACCCATAACAATAATTTTGATTTGTAGCAGTTAGATTTATATGCTTTTGTGAATTTTCTTTGCATGTGTAAGCAATGTATGTGAGTAAAGAAATGAAGGTTCGGTGCTGTAAGAAATTGGGTAACAACATTAATTTAAAATATGTATTTATAATACTATATAGTAAATAAAACATATCAGACCATGTAATTTCTTCCACTTGATAAACAGTTCATAAATTATAATAACAAATTATTAATAAATAGGTGGGCATTTTACACTTTTTATCACATTTAAACATGAATTGTAAAATTATAAAATTATAATTATGAAATTATAAATGTGATTTTGCAGGAATTGAAATCAGAGAGTATAAAGTTATTTGAGCCAACGAGGTCATAAATTCCTAATGGAGATACCAAATTGCATAGTATAAAAACAATAATAATACAAATTATAATATTAATAGTAATAATAAATTTAAAAAATATGATGATGATTGATGATGATTAATGTATTTTGACTTGATTGACTTTGATGTACTCTGACTTTTTGAATGGCTCTCTTATTATGTCATCACCTCACCTATCAATTTCTATTGCTCTTTAGTGAAGGTGATTGGAGGATGTACTGCAACTCTGGGGTACACCAGTGCCTTTATACTGTAAGTTAAGATATCAATGTAATTAATCAAGAGATGTGTTACAGTGTTTCTTGAAATGGCTTGTCATCCTCATTAGCCAGTAAAAGGTACATTTGCATACATAAATGTATTATGTGTTGACTATGATGTCTTTATGTACTTTTTCATTTAAAATGATTTCCACCTTGACCGCTCTATTAAATCGAAGAGCCAAAGTTATCAATCAAGATGTGGATGGAAGGAGAGTCAGTCTTTTCGCAGCGCCACTGCTCTTCTCAGCCCTAATGGCTCTCAATACATGGCAAAGCCAGCGAGAGAGATGTTGCGTCTACATTTTTGACTGATTATGCATTTTTCTTCACAGCTCTCTCTCTCTCTCTCCTTAAGCTATTCATAGAAGATAGATTCATCATTCCAATTTGTCAAGGAAGCAAAGTTTTCAATTAATTATGTTGCTGGAGAAGAGGCAGTGTGTGTATTAGGACTCCCTGTCAGGACTCGACTGAGGCCCCATTTACAGGACTCAAAATAAAGAAGTATCAGAGGTGGTTGGGCACAGCAGTAATTAATTTGATGAATGCCTTAGCGGCACAAATAGTGGCAGCCGCGTGTCTCTTCATCAGCCGGCATTGCAGCAGTCTCAGTGCTAATTTGAGAGGGGCTGTCTCATCCGTGTAGTGTACCTCCTTACGAGTGGATCTATTCTTCATGTCTGGGCCGCTTGTGGGGGCCTTATGTTTCCTGTCAGCTTTGTCCTTGGTTCCAAGCAACTTGCTCCACTTAATGCCCAGTTCTTTGACTCTGTGGCCTGAACTGGGTAATCGGGTGCCGGTGGGATTTATGGGGCCTGGGGTTGCTGCATCCTTTGGCAGCTCCTGTTGTCGTTCTCCCCAAAGACAGATTAGTAAGATAGGCGGTCTCAGTCTGGCAGGTAGAACTGATGAGGAGGGGGAACCTAAGCACCAATATGCCAGAGATGATGGCGAAATGCTCCAAGCATCTTTAACACAGTGGTGATGAAGAAATATGGTGCAGTTTGCAGTAAGCAAAGATAGAGTCTGCAGCTCTCCGCTTAGAAAGAGAGAAGAGAGGTGTGTCTGTTCTAAAATGATGGATCATATTTTTCTGGTTAGGCAAAAGCTGGGCAGGCAGCTGTTTGAGAATGCAAACCTACAGAATGCAGGACCTAATTATAAACCAGGTCAGGCTCTGATGCAACACCATAAATCAAAGACAGACAAATCTCAAACAATTAGATAATTACCACAGCCCCATGCCACCACTCTTTTAGCAAACCACTTTGGAGGTACAGGAGCAGGATGGTAAAAATGCTCTATAAACCCCAGCATAATTACTCTAGAGCAAAATGGAGGGAGAGGCAAGAAGAAAGGGAGGTGAGACAAGAGTAACACGGGGAATTCCTATTGGCTTGCCAGACAGATTGAAATAATGCTGCTTATTGCTTCAAAATGACATTTAAAACAATAAACTGTAGTGTAGTTTGTGATGCCTTTAATGTTTGGCAAATGGCAAATGATTCATGGCTGATATTAAATTTGCATATATTTTTTTTTTAATGTAATATCAAGACATTTGGATAATATCTATAATTAGTATGAAAAACATTAGCGATGCACTAATTATATTCCACAAAAGTATATCCACAAATTCACCCTGATAAAAAAAAACTTTGTACATTCGCACATCAGCTAATGTAACTTAAGATTGATTTTAAGAGTGCCAGATGATATCAAAAGGTAATCTACTGTATATGTAAAAATAAGCAGAAAAAAAAATTGTATGGACAATAAAGTACACTGACTAATAGTTTACAGATACTTGCGTCCTTAATAAGCATCATGGTGACTATGGTAAAAATGATGACGATAATAATATTAAGTATGTTGGTTTATGGCTTGATGTGAGGCAGTAGGAGCTTGTTTTAACATGATTCATCTTTTCCCCACAGATCTGTCTACTGTGATCCACGCTGCATCAGTACATCTATATATGAAGGAACATACACTCAGGTTTACACAAACTTGGAAGGGTTTTGTGGACTTCCACTGACCCCTAGTGTTCCACAGCACACAGCCGACTCTTCCTCCAGAAAACCAATTATTTCCTCATCCTGAGATTACCCCTCGTCATGGCTGCCATCTCAGATCCAGAGGCAGGGGTCCTGTTGACCCCAATTGAAAGTGTCTTTTTTCAGCACTGCCAAACTGCAGAGATGTTCATCCCACCCTAGACAGGGGGCAGAGAGAACAGCACTTTTCAGCACCAACTGCACAGATTTACGTGCAGCTCCCTGTCCTTATACACACACCCTCACATTTGTGAAGGTGGGGTGGCATTGAGAAGGGCGGTCATGTGCTTGAGTGTTAGGAGCCTCTCAACAGCAGTCCAGAAATCGAAGTCACAGCACTACAGCGGACCAAGTGGAACAGATTGTTGCAGAACCTTTAGTCTTTTGCAGACACGTGTTGATCCCGGTACAGTGTGCCCTGCTTTTTTAGTCCACACACTTCCCGTCTCCTCAGTCAATTCCCTTAGCTCCGGCTTTATAGAATATGTGGAAAATCTAAACTCTTCAACCGTGGCAGTGCCCCTTAAATATCTGGTCTACAAGCACTCAAAATTGCCCTCCCTGGAGGCCACAAGAAGGATCTGCCATGCCAGCTCTTAGTCTACATCATCAGTCTTATATGTTACCTTTTAAAACACTTGCTCCATTAATGTCTGTGATGCTCAAAGCTTGCTGAAAGCTAAAGATGCTACTCATCCCTATGAGACAGAATGTATATGGTATACAAGGCACACTTGAACACTTGAGGTAATATAGTTTTTTTTTCTCTATATACTTGCAAAAGTATGCAGACCTGCAGCAAACCCGATAATGTTTTATTTCATAATCCTTCATTAATATTGAATTTTCTGTGACATTTTTCTGATAATTTATTATTCACAGTGAAGACAAATGTTAAGCAGGACTAAGAGTAAAAATGCCACCACAAATGAGATAAATTTCCCCACAATGCAGGGCCCAAAATTACATTTTAAGTTTATTAAAAAGTTAAACAGCTAGTTTAAATTGTAAAATTTCAATATTATTGTTTTTTTTTTTTTTTTTTTTTTTTATTCAAATAAATGCAGCCTTGGTAAGAATAAAATAATACTTTCAAAAACAAGCATCAAAAAAAAAAAAAAAAACTTACAGTGCAGTACATTTAAAATATCAAACCCTAGTAATATTTATTCATACAAACTATTTTGGTTTGTTATATGGAAATATTTATAAAATGACCCAAAGGAACACAAGAACTGAAAAACATGAAAAATTGTCACAATGTATTTAATTTATTTTTCCAGTATTTCAGTTCTTGGCATGCGTGACTTTCCTGCTCCTAATCAATCCACATTTTCTGGAATAAGCTACATCAGCACAGCTGTCACTTTGGCTCGGGTCAGGGCTTTGTCAAAGCCATAGGTTTCAAAAGTGTTTGTCTCACTAGATCATTGTCAGTAAAACCTCTTTAAATAGATATTAAAGTCATATCTACATAAGTCCCATCTGTCACGTTCGTAGCTGTACAGTAGATCGGCGATGTTTAGAGGCACAATTGATCTTTTAATAATGTCATGACCATCTCATGACCTGCCGAAGAGGCTATATTTGTCATCACAGAGAAAAGAGGACCTTCAGGTCTTGTGAAAATGTGGCACGCGGTCAGGTGAAGCAAGATGGACACAAGTTCTACTCTTTCTTCTATTATTTACCTTTAAAAAGGTTATTAGATGTGATATCACTTGTGGCATTTTGTCATTATTGTCATTTTGCATGAGTGCCATAGTGGTGAGTTGTGAATGCTGTGACAGCAGATTGACCCAGGTTGCTGTTCACTTGATTGATATCTGTGCAGACAATGATCGTTCGGAGCTTTTTTATTCCCCCTTTGTGCTGTGCTAGTTGGTCGGAGAGGGAATTGTGGGTAGGGGGAGGGCAGATGTGGGGGAAAATGTCACACCAGGAAAGTCAGCGAGGCGTAAACTCCTGCATAGGCAAGTGGGGGTCAGTGGCTTCTTTTTGCCCTTTCTGTGCCCTAGGTAAAATGATCTAAGTGATTCTGGAGCTCTGCCACTGAGAAGCTGAGCGAGAGACATGCATCTTGAGGCCAAACTCATGGAGAGAGAGAGACAGAGATTAGCATGAATAACAAACAATTACCTTTAAATATTCAGCGTTCAATACAAGTTAAGCTCGAACCACAGCACTTGTGGTGTGATGTTGATTGCCACAAAAAAATAAAAATAAAAATAAATAAAAAATCTGTGTTACAGTGAGGCAATTAAAATTAAAGTATCACGCTAGGAAACAGAAAGACAGAAATGTATTGAGCCAATCTGTATACATTAAATATGCCATGCAATAAAACAGTGTTAATTTTAACAGCAAATTTTGATTTAGTATTAGTCATAGACTTTTGACCAAAATACCATTTAGTTTTAGTCATATTTTAGTCATCTGAGTTGTTTTGGTCCAGTTTTAGTCCACTAAATATCATAAGATTTTAGTCTACTAAATCTACAGTTAATTTAGTTGGCTAAAATCTGATGGGTTTAGTTACAGTGCATTTATTAAGCATTTCTCAAAAAAAAAAAAAATTATTATTATATTGGTTTGATATTACAGTTTTATCATGATAGATAAAACTGTTATCCCTAACATTTTCGTCACATTTTTATTCGTTGACGAAAATGTCAATAGATTTACATCATAATTTTTTTCATTCAAAAAAAGTTTTAGTTTGCTATCGTCTCCGTCATCAGTGAAAAAATATGTTGACAAAAAACGAAAATTATTCAATTATTCATGACCAATATATTTTTTGTAAATGCATGTTATAGATCTTTTCTTTGAACGATTCATCCATGTAAGTTCTTTTTTTTTTTATTGATCAGCGTGCACATTTTGAGAAATATTAATTTTCACTGATTTCCACAATCTGATTTGCATCAGCTGTTTCCAGTGCTGTCTACCTGTTTTCTCTTCCGTGATCACTGTATTGATCCATTACCATTCTGTGTTCTTCTGTTCTATAAGAAGCCCAGAAAAATGTTTCTATGCATGAAACATGAAGCTAATGAGCACACGATTTCAATAGTATACGATTTATATGAGATTTCAGACTCTTTTTTTTATAATACATGGTGTTTACATGAGAAATGATAAGCAGGTGTGGCAATTAGTTTGATATAAATGGCTACAAATAACATATTTCGTAAATTATAATTGAACTGTCAAATATTTATATTTATTACTATAAAGTATTTTACAAGAGGATGGTCTGCATAGGTTTAGAATAGAATGTTTTAACAGAAAAATAATGTAAGTGCTCTTAAAAAAATGATCTTCAAAGGATCTCTTATCTTCACATTTCATAATTCCAATGAATTCTAAATTCCAATAGCAACAGTTTAAATGCTCAATCCATACGGAAATGCATTCAAACATAGCTTTCAGGATGATTAACATTTAGCTCACACAACACGGCACGCACAATTGGGATTCATTCTGATGAAGAGGATCCTTTTTAACAGAACCATTCGGCTTTCATGGTGTCTCCTCTGCCGTAAAAGACACAGGTGTGTTACTTCATTTCCAGTGAAATTACTTTAAGTCCCTGATGATGAGGCAGGGGGAAAGGTTAAAATTACATTGTTCTGGTAAATTACACTCTGAGAAATGGCTGCAAGGCAAGAGATATATCAGAGTATGGAGCCAAATGCAGATGGAGGTCCTGCATGTTATGGAGGTTTAGCCTGGCTGCTGGATGCGTTTGAGCTGCATGTGTTTGATGATTGAGATTGGCGATAGTTAAATGTGCTAATATTGCCCTTACTCTGTGTTTGTCTCCCCTCATTTAGAGCAACAGGGTTTGAAAAATGCTTTTCTTTGCAGTCTTACCTTCCACTCCTTGTTCTATCTGCTCGGTGAGGCTTCTTAAACAATTCAATAAATCTACTTTTTTTGTTTGTTTGTTTTATTTTACAAGAACCAGAAGCAGAGAGTATAGTCTACTACACGGATGATTTTATATAACCACTGCTGCTCATTGGATGTAATGAAGGTAAAATTCAATTAATGTAGACCAAAAACTTCCAAGGCACTCACGTGTTAAGATAAAAGGCCTTTAATGAACTGGGATTAAATCATTACAACTGGTTAAAAGTAGATCTACACGTTCCATCAAAACTGAAGGGCGGAGTCCTGAAGAAAGCTGTTTTGCCAGAATGCATAGATCTACTGTATGACACTATGGCTGCCGTCGCATCATCCAGGTGGATGCTGCACACTGGTGGTGGTTGAGGAGATACCCCCTGTCTATGTAAAGCGCTTTGAGTGCTAGAAAAGCGCTATATAAATGTAAGGAATTATTATTATTATTATTATTATTACCAGTTATAATGATTTAAGCCCAGTTCATTAATGGCTTTTTATCTTACCATTTGAGCACATTGGTTATTATAAGTATTTTATCTACATTAAATGTAAATTCTTTGTTTGACATTTTAATTATTATTTTTATTGTTGGATGTGATCTTGAGGTGGAGAGATGGAGAAAAACAACCTAAAAGAGAGAGAGGGAGGGTGTGTGTGTGTGAGAGAGATAGCAAGTTCTGTGGCAAGCTCGTCACAGTGCAGGGTAATAAGGTCAATGCGAAAAACAACCCAGGGGCACATTTCCCAGTAAATGTGTGGAGCAGAAGCACATACACACAAACACACACACACACACACACATACACAAAACATCATACCAGCCTTATGCTGCAGAATCCAAACCCATTGAGTCAATTGCCAGAAAACATGACATGACCTTTCAGATTCACTGAGCATCAAGTGTGAGCGGGACTGGCGTGCTTTCCATCTCACTGCACCCCATGCCTTCTCCACCCACCCTGCAACCCCCAGGGCCCTCGACTCACCACAAATAATTACTCTACTTCCAGTTCACTCTCTGCAAGGCATGGACAAAAAAACTTGACTCAACATTTGACCCATCCATTTGTGCATATACTATAGACAAATTAGAACATATTCAGTATGTATTTATAACTCTTGTAGAACATAACCTTAGGACATTTAAAGAAGAATCTTGTAAAAGTCCATAGCGATATTCTGCAATTGAAATGCAATTGCAATACAAATTACTTTACTTTACTTTTAATTTTTAATTATTTTTAATTAATTATTGTGATGGTTTTAGTCTTTATATTGTTGTGCAAATGTAACCCCACAATATTTTTTTTACTATCATATATATATATATATATATATATAACAAAATGATAAATGCAACACTTTTGTTTTTTGCCCCCATTTTTCATTAGCTAAACTAAAAGTTCTAAGGCTTTTTCTATGTACACAAAAGGCCTATTTATCTTAAATATCGTTCACAAATCTGTCTAAATCTATGCTAGTGAGAACTTCTCACGAAGATAATCTATCCACCTCACAGTTGTGGCATATCAAGATGCTGATTAGACAGCATGATTATTGCACAGGTGTGCCTTAGGCTGGCCACAATAAATGTCCACTCTAAAATGTGCAGTTTTATCACACAGCACAATGCCACAGATGTTGCAAGTTTTTAGGGAGCGTGCAATTAGCATGCTGACGGCAGGAATGTCCACCAGAGCAGTTGGCCATGATTTTAATGCTCATTTCTCTACCATAAGCCATCTCCAAAGGTGTTTCAGAGAATTTGGCAGTACATCCAACCAGCCTCACAACCACAGATCACGTGTAACCTCACCAGCCCAGGACCTCCACATCCAACATCTTCACCTTCAAGATCGTCTGAGACCAGCCACCTGGACAGCTGCTGCAACAATCGGTTTGCATAACCAAATAATTTCTGCACAAACTGTTAGAAACTATCTCAGGGAAACTCATCTGAATGCTCGTCATCCTCATCAGGGTCTCCACCTGAGTGAAGTTCATCATTGTAACTGACTTGAGTGGGCAAATGCTCACATTCAAAGGCATCTGGAACTTTGGAGAGGCGTTCTCTTCACAGATGAATCCCGGTATTCACTGTACAGGGAAGATGGCAGACAGCATGTATGGGGTTGTGTGGGTGAGCAGTTTGCTGATGTCAATGTTGTGGATTGAGTGGCCCATGGTGGCGGTGGGGTTATGGTATGGGCAGGCGTATGTTATGGACCAATGAACACTTGTATTTTATTGATGGCATTTTAAATGCACAGAGATACCGTGATGAGATCCTGAGGCCCATTGTTGTGTCATTCATCCACGACCATCACCTCATGTTGCAGCATGATAATGCACGGCCCTATGTTGCAAGGATCTGAAAACAATTCCTGGAAGCTGAAATCATCCCAGTTTTTGCATGACCAGCATACTCACCGGACATGTCAATGGTTGAGCATGTTTGGGATGCTCTGGATCGGCGTATATGACAGTGTGTTCCAGTTCCTGGCAATATCCAGCAACTTTGCACAGCCATTGAAGAGGAGTGGGCCAACATTCCACAGGCCACAATCAACAACCTGATCAACTCTATGCGAAGGAGATGTGTTGCACTGGTGTGAGGCAAATGGTGTTCACACCAGATACTGACTGGTTTCTGGACCCCCCAATACAGTAAAACTACACATTTTAGAGTGGCCTTTTATTGTAGCCTGCCTAAGGCATACCTGTGCAATAATCATGCTGCTTAATCAGCATCTTGATATGCCACACCTGTGAGGTGGATGGATTATCTCGGCAAAGAAGAAGTGCTCACTAACACAGATTTAGACAGATTTGTGAACAATATTTGAGAGAACCAGGCTTTTTGTGTACATAGAAAAAAACTTAGATCTTTGTATATATATCATGTTTAGATATATTTAGTTTATATATTTTAAAATAATACATCTTTTTTTTTTTTTACTTAATTTATAGTGCAAGTATACAATTACCACATTTTATTTGTGTATACAACTTAAATTATTCATAAAATTAATGATATTGTTCATATACTTTTTAGGGACTTTTAGTGTTATTTATGCAGGGAGTTTGTTGACCTTTAAGTCTCTGAGTCATGACAAACCTCATGTGCTGATGTAATGCTACCACCTATTGGTGAAAAAAACTATTCCCCAATGTTACTGTGCCCATTTCATTAAAGGTGCATCTTGGTAGGGGCTCATTTTGCTTTAATTACTGCCTCAATTTGTCGTGGCATGGAGGTGATCAGTTTGCAGTAGTGCTGAGGTGGTATGGAAGCCCATGTTTCTTTGACAGTGGCCTTCAGCTCATCTGCATTTTTTTTTTTCCTCTTGACAATACCCAATAGATTTTCTATGGGGTTCAGATCTGGTGATCTGGTAAGTCAAGCACACCAACACCGTGGTCATTTAACCAACTTTTGGTGCCTTAGGCAGTGTGGGGAGGTGCCAAATCCTGCTGAAAAATGAAATCAACATCTTCAAAAAAGCTGGTCAGCAGAAGGAAGCATGAAGTGCTCCAAAATGTCCTGGTAAATGGGTGCGTTTTGGTTTTCAAAAAACACAATGGACCAACACCAGCAGATGACATTGCACCAAAAATCAATCACAGACTGTGGAAACTTAACACTGGACTTCAAGCAACTTGGGCTATGATCTTCTCCATCCTTCCTCCAGACTCTAGGACCTTGGTTTCCAAAAAAAAATAACTCTCATCTGAAAAGAGGACTTTGGACCACTGGGCAACAGGTCCAGTGTCTTTAGATTAAAGTGACATGACATACAGCCAAGTATGTTGACCTATACTCGGAATTTGTGCTCTGCGTTAAACCCATCCAAAGTGCACACACACCCGGAGCAGTGGATTTTATATGTAAAAAGGTTGTTATAAAGTCAAAAGCTTTTTCGATCTGCAGCAGTGCTTTTAGTGTAATTTTCTATAACATACAGTCCAAAAGCAGACATTAAGCTCTTTAGAGGACTGACCAATGTTATCAATCTAATGAGGGAGGGGAGCTCGGTCAAGCAGCTTTTCACAAGGCTACACTTGCAAAGCCTGAAAACATGGATCACTGACTCTGCTTGTATGAGAGTTTACCTCTGTCCACTGTTGTAGACAAAGTCAGGTTTGCCTTGGGGATTTTGAAACGTGGACCAATGACTCGCAAAGTAACAAGTGCTTCTGCTGTAGCCTGCTTATGGGAAGCTTCTGGAAGCAGGGATCACTGAAAGACGTGTGTTTTGTTGTTAGAGGTCCTGATAAGAGGTCTTATCACACTGATGTATGTGCAAGTGCTTGTTTTTCTCATTGTAGTTTGATTGCAGTGTGTCATTTGATACTAAAAAATGGGGTGTGGTGTCATGATTGTGTGTTTGCAATTGAGTATATGGGAGTTTGTGTGGGACCTTGATATTGCAGGTCCAGCTCATGATCACTACTGTGAAGACACTGGCTCCAAATAACATCAATACATGATGACAAGTGGCCATTTGTGGGATATTTTGGCTTCCTTTTTACAGAGGAAATTGAGATGCGTCTTCCGTCTTTTTTTACAGTCTGTCCTCCAGACTCAGGAGATGAACTTGTCATTGTTTCCAAAAACACAGAAATCACGAAAACTGGAGAGGGTTCTGCCATCTACTTAGGCTTAGTATAATTTTGTAAAACAGACAGTTTCTGTTTATAGTACAGAACAGAAGGATGTTGGGCAATGTGAATGTGTGGCCAGATGAACAAATCACTCTCTAATGCAGCTTGTTATTCTCGAGTCATATAAATGATTCCTTTAAAAAAAGAAAGAATCATTCACGAACAGTCTGTTTGAGTTTATTTAATCTGAGGAACACAAAAGAATATTGGTTACATATTGGATTGTATGGCCAAACCCCAGAAAATTTAACAAAATATCTTCTTTTACGTTCCAAAGAGTGTAAATAATGGCAGAATGTTTATTTTTGTTTGAAATATCAATTTAACATAGCCACATGCAGTCAATGCAGTCATCAAAATGTCTAGACGTGCATGTGTATTTCTGATAAACGTTTCTTTTGATGACATTCTTGCATACTGTATTGTTTTTATAATCTTCTATTGATGTACTCACTTTTGATCCCTTTCTGATGGAATGACCTCTGCTAAGCACATGTTTTATATGACCAAACAAACCATGTGAAGCACATTTATTCCTCTATTCATCCTGCTTGCTCCATCCTAACATTCATCCACCACCCCCAAATCCTAAAACCGAGTGCAACATATTGTTTTGAATATACTCTTTGGTACTCAGTGGGAGGGATTCGACAAGTTTCTTTTTATTTAGCAAAATAATTGATTGGATCTTGTGGGTGTAAGCTGCAGACCATGGCAAACCTATTTTATAGGAAATTTCCCCTTTTTCCCCATCCTCCTGTAAATCTGATTTGAAGTCATAGCTAGATCACTCTCTTTGAGTCTGTGTCGGAACAACTTACCACCTGGGGAGGAGGGTAGGTTTGGGGTTGTCTGTTTTTAATTGGGGGGCTCACTTGGTACCTCGACGCCACATCCTTTGGGCACTATGTCTGTCTTTGTGCTGGGCTCCATCCACAGGAAATCCCTCACCTCATTAAGGAAGAAGAAAGATTAATTGACCAGTTCACTAACTTCCAGCCCCAGGACTTGATCAGCTTTGTAAAGGAACTTACCAATTAGACCTTAGCTCAGCGTGATGCCTTCCTTAGGCCAGGAGTAATCCTTTTTATTATCATTATTGTGGCCAATCATCTAAGGGGCTAAATATTTGTTCTCCCTTCTTTGCAGATACTACAGAGACCTTGAATTACAGCCAAGTTTTATATTTCTTTTTAATAATGTCAAAGAAAATGAAATATATACACTGGGGAAACCAATCACATTAGCAAGAAAAAGTTGATGCAATAAATTCAAAATAGGAAGCAATACGGACCACCAACCTCTTTGATGGCCACTGTCCAAAACTCTTTTTCTCAAAGACTTTTATTTTGACCTGGAAACATGTGAACTACTGTGTTCAAATCTTCATGTGAAGAAACTGAAGGGCAAGATGTGCCAGCAACTTCATACAGGAGAGTTGTTATTGCACCCCAGGTGGCCTGAAATATGAATTTAATACAAGTTGTGAAGGTGGCTGGGTCCTGTCTACACCACAGACAGTTATACATCAGACCAGACCAGGTCAGCAACACAGTAAGTCCATTACAAATTTAACAACCCAGTGTCTATGGAAAAACCCCATGTGGTGATCTCCGCCATTTCTCAACAAAAGGCCAGGCCAATTTCCTCTGGTAAACTACTAGATTGATGTGACACTTTTGGCTCCAATTAACCTTAAAAGTGAACGTTCTTCTCTAGCCTCCATTGCTTAAGAAATTTGCTTTATTTATTTATTTACTTCTCAAGGCATACTCCATTCACAGGATAACAAAAAAGTATAGAGAAAGCATTTTTCTTACATACCTAACAATTTTTTTTTTTTTTTGAATCCCAGCCGACCTAAAACACCAGCATGAAAAACATTGATTACAGTATAGCAATAACAATAAATTATAGTGTTACTGCTGTTGACACTATAATGCTTTCTATGGTTAAGCAAAGAGATTCCAGATATCTACAGCCAGTATAATATACTGTATACTTTCATAGAGCATGTTTTGTGCAGCTTATCCGTGAACAACAGCTTTGTGTAGTTAATTATTATTTTTTATATTTTTTTTGTGTAGACTGTTTATCGCAAATGGTATTTTATGTCGTTGTTTATATAGTTTTATAAAATGAATAAGACACTTATCACATGACAGTGATTTTATCACGGTAAATGGAGCATTAATAAAAAAATCAAGCATAATAACGAAATCATGCATAACATGCTAAAATAACCAAAAGTTTTTTTACAAAAATGTGTTTACTACCACAATTTTTCCTCATCTTCCTCAGCCATATGTGCTGTGGTAAAGAGGCGTCAGTCATCCAGCAATGTGCGATGGCTTTTAAACTTGAGGCAATGGAGATGTCACATGCAGCAAGGTGCCAGGAATATGGTGCTGCCAACACCTGTCGTTTCTGAAGAAGGTAATGTCACTAATAGCAGCTCTGCTTCTAATAGACTGCATCTGCAGCACACGCAAACGTGTGTATGTGCTTGACACAAGAACACACACACACACACCGTGTGCCTATAAGGGAACAGAAGACTGCATATGTCGACCTCACTTACTTCCAGAGTTCATTAAACTGCTCTTAGGTAGGCCGCTGTATTTTGCCTCTTTCTCTTATAATTTTGGAAGGTCCATATGGGTCAACTAGCACAACTGGTAGATATTTCTGGTTGCAATTAACCTTCAAATTGTCTTCCAGAGAGTATTTTGGATTGTTATTTTAAGGTTAAAGTAACTTTGTATGTATTATTTAAAACAGCTACATGCAGGCCATTCGCAAATTCAGTTTTACAAATGGAAAAAAAAAATAGGCTGAAAGACATGTTGGATTGTCATACCAATCTAGATCAGATCGCAACTACTCAAAGATCAGTTTTCATCAGCAGTGTTGCAATTTATTTATTGTATATATATGGTATATATATATAAGGTCCACAATTTCAAAAGTCCAAAATATGGCCACCCTAATACAGATCTTTGAAAAATTGCGATCTGATCTAATCTCATCTGATCTGATCGTGATGACAATCTGACAGCTTCAGTAGAAAAGTTCTTGCAGACATACTATAGAAGCAGAGTGTTAAAAAGTGAAATTACTACAAGAAAGTTAACTTGGAACAAAACTGAGATCTAATCTAGATATTTATGTTATGATATTTATTTATGTTAGTTATGATGAATCAACAAGCCCTTCAATTATAGTACTCTTGCAGGTACCTGGAAATAGATTTCATCGCTTTCTGACAATTTGCATAATGAACTGTGTTTGTTCTTCAGTCTTTGAGGAGTCTGTTGCACTAATGGATAAGCCCAACACCTCTTTCTAGCATTTGCATTGTTTGCCCAGGTACCAGCATATTCATTTAGGAAGTCCTGATGGAAATCAAGAATAACAAAGATATGCACACACAGTGGAGATCAAACTTAGAGAACAACCTACAATTTCCTAAAGGTCACTGATTTGTCTTATTTGAACTTATCCTAACAGGAGTGGAAGGGCATTTTTAAGATTTTTTATTTCATGACTTAATTGTATTCTGAATCACAGTATAAAAACTTATTGGAAAAAGAACTCTGGTCACAATAAGAGAACACTTCCAGATACCTCCAAGTTATTGGTGTTAATTTTGCATCTGGTGCCCCAAAAATGCTGGTCATCCTTGGAAGACAAATGCACAAGAAGACAGGATAATGCGGAGACTTTCAATGGGGAATCGGTTCAACACTGCAGCTGGAATTGCTCCCCGGTTCAGTGATGAACAGTGTAAGGATCTGCCTCGGCACATTTGAAATATGAAACAAAGAAATACATTCTCCTCTAATTTGGATGTCCTCTCCATATTTTATATACTCCATACTTTGCCATCTATGCTCATGGATCCTCAGTTCTGCAGTAGCTGTTTATTGCTAAAACTAAATACAGTGTGACTGTGTAAGAATCTTCTGTGAATGTTTTTTTTTTTGTTTTGTTTTTTATTCTACGAAAGCGCCACATGTATTGTTATCATTCACCGCAGTAGTTGAGATTATTTGACTTCTTATACATTGTTTTTTTCAATCCATTTTATTCACGTAATCATGAGATGATTTACCTTGCCGTTGAGCTTTTTGTCAGTTTAATCAACAGACTTAATGTGAGAATTAAAGATGTTTCATGGTGGATTACAAGTATTGCAATCATCTATTCCAAAGCAACATCCTCCTGTTTCATCGCTCCCTCCCGTTTTCCACTGGTTCATTCAAAGGGCACCCGTGCCAAGTGTCTTCATGCAAGAATTTTCCTCATTTCAACTGATTCTGACAATCCAGGGCTCTGGGCACTTTCCCTTTCTCTCTCTCACTCTATTATGTCCCTCCCCCCACATCCCTGACCATTATTTTATCCTTTCCTGGACAGTGTGAAAGGTCTTCTATCCATTACCTGCACTTTCATTTGAGGCTGTGCTAAAAGTGGAATGACAGATGTTTAGGGTAGAGGTTTATTTAGGGAAAAGCAGAGGTGGCTAAAATTAGTGAAAATATTTTGCCTGCCTTCTGCCAGAAAAATGCTGGCTAAACATGAAGAATGATGCCACAAGTTCAGGGTTTATTTTTAAGCTGATTATATTTGTGTCAACGAATTAAACCAAGATTACAAAAAAAGAGCCTTCAATAAAGGCAAATGCTTTGGGAAGCTATTATCTTATGACCCGTTACAATACACAAAATTACCTTGAAGTGAATTTTTTAGATAAAAAGATTGGAGACACAGGCCAAATGTCCTTGTATTGTAAGGTTACAGCTCAACATGGATTATAGCTGTGTGTCTGAACATAATTATACATTATCTGTTTTGTATGGTTAGCAATTCACAGATGGAATGACACAGAATGTGAAACATGACCAAAGAGGTTGTTTGTTAGTTTAGAAGTTGGCTGATGTTGTGGTAAAGAAGTGACCGAAAAAGGACCCCGGTACAGACAAGATGAATATTTTAAGGTATATGTTTTTCTTTGGTCTGAACTATAATGTACAGTTAGAAGTGCTGAGGTTATCTAGTGGTTAAACTGAGACGGAAGCCTTCACTGTGGGATCGGTATACATTATTAAATTCCCCAGGTCAGAGCAAACTCTCATCCTGTCATATGAAGGAAGACAGTGAGGCCTGTGGCTCTGGTTTGAACTCTCACAGAGGGAACAAACCATCACAGGTTCAAACGTCATGTTGTATGTTACAAGCAACCTTTAAACTGCAACTCTTGAGTTGGCCTGAACTCTGTGTGAATTAGTGCATTCAGAATGAAGGAGAGAACTCACCTCATCATGCATAATTCTCTCTGTTTCATTATTAATCGCCTTAACACAGAGGGTTAAAACTGAGCACATTACTCCACTCTTAGGAGTTTGTATGTCTTATTCATAAATGCAATCTGATTTAAACCTTACCACTGATGGCATCTAATGCCTAAATGCATATATGTGACACGTAAGGCTGTGATGAAGTTAACAAGTGCAACAAAGAGTCTATCAAAGGTGAAACCATTCAAAAGATTGGTATTGGGGTTTCTAAATGAAGTCTCTTATGTAATGTTCAACAAGGCTACATTTATTTGCTCAAAAATACAGTTAAAAAAGAAAAAAATATTTTGAGATATTCTCAAAAGTTTTCTATTTGAATTATTTTAAAATGCTATTCAATCCTGTGACGGAAAAGCCATTAATCCAGTCTTCAGTGTCACATGATTCTTCTGACACCAAGACGAATTCCTTTTTTTTTTTTTTTTTGCCTGTAGAACATAAAATAAGAAATTTTCAAGAAAGTCTCAGCATTTCGGTCCATACAATGAGGTCCAGATAACGTTTTCCAAAGTTTATTTTTTTGTGTTCTTAAGAACACTTAAATTAGTGATTCTCATTCAAATGTGCAATACAATAAGTTGTTTGTGATGTCAGTAAAGCAATGCATTCTATACGCTTTTGCAAGCAATTTACATAAACAGCGGTATGAAATCTCATGGGCTATATGAGCTCCAGCCTCCCTTTTAATTATGTTTTACACTATAGTCTCATGACATCTAACCACATATAATCAATTTATTTAACAACAATATCAGCAAATTTAAGTAATGACAGTCTTTTTTGTTGCTCAGCAACATGCTGTAAATCATGTTTTATATATATACGTACATACATATACTAAAATGTCCTCTAGCTACAGTATGTCATGACATTCACTTAGACACAATAAAACACATGGTGTGTCAATCCTTTCTTTACACTTCTTAGCACACTGCCTGTCACTATACCTTTTGTACAAGCAAGATCAGTGTCACATCAGAGCTTTAAACCTATTGAGAGTCACTATTTTAATTAGAGTATTTACTTCAGGGCATGAACTTCACAGTCTACAGAAACACTGGCAGTGTGCTGTAAAAGCAGAAGGAATCCCCACAGGAAAGCGGAAAGAGGATGTACTGTAGCATATTAAAAGCATGCTCTTAGTGCACTGTCAGCCTGGTGCACCCAGCAGAGCACACAACATTAACTAGGGAAGTTAATGTTCATGATATCATTTTTGTATGCAGTGTGGGTCACTGCACATTTTAATGGCAGACAGACTTAGATATCATTGGAAATGACATTTTACCTCTCCCTACTGTCATCAATGTTTAATTCACCTCTGCCTTGTGTTACCAAGTCAACCCACTTGTTTAGATTTTATTTTCAAGTTTAGAATGGGACCATGGGAGGACTTGATTTGTGATCTTGTTAAAAATGTATCATATTCTTAAGTAATTCACCATTAATCAACTTCGTGTCATTTCAATCCCATATGCTTTTTTATATAGAACAAAAAATTTCACAAAAATACACCTTTTACATGCACTGTTTGTTGATTATGTTAGGTTAAACACAAAAAGGACAACAACAACAACAACAACAAAAATCTCCATAAAGTAGTCCCAGATGACTATTTTCCATGTTTTCTGAAGTCTGATAGCTTTGTCTGATGAACAGGCTAAAACAGAAATCAACAGGTCTCAAATCAAACATGGCCTTAGTGAGACAGGTTGGACATCAGTAACGTCAAACGTCACTGTTTGTCTTGTGTCGACCTACTTTTACACTATCATAAAAAAGTGAAGTATTATTACAACTTAAAATAACAGTCACATAAACAAAGCAAACTTAAAAAAAAAATAATAATAATAATAATCAGACAACAAAAATAATATGCTCATGTGATCTGATAATGTGCATGCCCAAAAAATCTACAAATCAAACTGGGCATATGTAATTCTTATAACATGACAGAAGCGCGCAGCCTTGTCTAGGAGTAGGACGCAGCTGAGGATGCCCTGCTTCCAAAGACCTCAGCCTGGTGAACAGTCAAGGCGAGGTTATATGGCGCCGCTAAACCCTCAGAGCCTGAGTGGCGGGTCAACGTCAGTCAGTCTAATATCAGCTGACACACTGGTGAGGGTGGTGACAGGGCAAGGTTATGTGTCACCCAGCGCTCTGAGCTACTGAACAGTCCAGAGTGGCCCGAGAACCTACCCCTAGGGTAAAGAGACCGTCCAACTGGGGCTCCATGGGTGCTGTGAGGCCAAATACGACTTTGTGATCCCTTGTGGCACATCCTCTGGGTTGCTGGAGTCAGTGGATAACTTGCCACAACCCTGAGGACACCCATGCTGCTGACAGCTCTGCTCCACATGTTCAACAGCGACCAAATGCAGAGAGTTTAATTTGACAAAGAGAGCATGATCTTCAGAGCTCTCATTCTAGCCCTTGACCCGTTGAACAGTTTAGATGTCAACACCATTAACCTTGGGCCTTGAAGTATACTTGTCAATCAAATTTGCTTATGATGGTGCGCACCCCCCTTGGGAGGCTGTCTGTGGGATTACGGTTTCTGACATTAACCCTCATGTTGTGTTGGGGTCAGTTTGGCCTTGAAACACTTGATTCTGAGCAAACTGCTTGAAATACTGGTTAACATGTTTATTTCTTCATGCAATTTTGTGAATATTTGTGATTTGCGGTCATGCAAAGGTTCAACTCAAAAGATTACTTTTTGAAAGGTTGTACAAACATCCATTGTTTTTTTTATGCAATTTGCCAGAAGCCAACACTTTGAAAAACACTAGAGTCAGGTAAAAACAGAAAACCTTTACTGTAGCTCGTCAAACACAAAAATATGAACTACAGGAGAACATAAGAAATTTAAGATTTAGAGTTTACTCACAACTGAAACTAGTCTTTTAAAATCATCCAAGGAAATGTAACTTTTCTTTATCCACTGTAGATGAGATTCACAGCCCAAAAATATTTCAATGTTTAATATTATTATTGTTTTTGTTTTTTTGGGATCTCAATTACTTTACAGTTATTGCATTGAAAAAAAAATGAGAAACCCATTTTTAAACCTTACAAGGGTTTGAGAAGTACAAATACCAATAAGTGCAAGTTCATGTACAAATAACATTAGATACTTTTTATACTTGTAGTTATTTGCACTTCAGTGTGCAAATAGTCACTACAAGTAGTCGTGACACACAAAAAAAAAAAAAAAAAGGAAAATTTTAAACACAAAAAAATATATCTCAAATCAACCCCTAACACAACAGAAAATAACAATAAACTTGATGGGAATTATTACATTTCTAACATATTTTATTTATTTATTTTATAGTTTCTGACAAGCTACAACAGAGTTCTTGTTTTCCGTGAATCTTTAGGGTTTATCATGGTGTACATTTTTGGCAAATTGCATGGAAACCAATGTGGTTTTACCAACACAAGACTTGTACCTAGTTTTTGAACACAACAGGAGGTTTAAAGACTTGAGATTGAAGTCTGAAACAGACGGATGGACAAAAGAATGAACGGACGAATGGCAGAACCTTCATCCCTCCTGAAAGTCTGTTTTTTTAAGTCTGTCATACGGTCTTTGTTCTTCCTTTGGATATCATGTGACCATGCACTGGGGCCTCCTCAGAGTTACGAATCACATTCACCTGGGTATCTGACATTTAATCAATAAGCTCCTGACCTGTTGCCATAACCTAGAGCCACGCGGATTAATTTTGTTTCCCCGACACTGCCTTCACTGACCCCCGCAGATATAATGACTGGCCTCACGCTGATCGGCAAATCACCTGTGCCAGAAACATGGACATGGACATGCAGCGAGCATAAACAAACAACAACCGTTTCCCCCTCTTAAATACATCAGGTTTAGAAAAGTGTTTCTTTAATCAGCTGAAGTCTCTATTTGGTGTTTTAAAATTAGGTTAATGAAGCTTTACGCTCAGTAGAAATAAGGCTGGGTACAGACATTAATATTTGCAATATGTATTACACGAAAAAATTGATTATTATTATTTTTTTTTTTATCTTTAAACTTTTTGTTTATACTGTAGTATGCTGGAAAGATGTCTGACAACGTCTAGTCTACAATAGCTTTAAAATACAAAGGACTATGCTGCCATCTAGAGGTGGATTCAGATCAGATGAACATTTAAAAACAGACACTTAAATACATCTTACATTGAATAATAAGATGAGGATATCATTCAAATTGTTGTAGTCTGTCGTGTATTTTAACCTTGCTCTGGGATAAAAATTAATGGGAATTCATAATGGTATATTTACAATTACAATTATTATATTATATTATATTATATTATATTATATTATATTATATTATATTATATTATATTATATTATATTATATTATATTATATTATATGTATTTTCTTAATTGCCTTAAACTGGATAATTGTATCAAATTAAATCAATTTAAAAATCAATGTTTATACATAACAAGCTACCTAACCTATTATTATTTATAATAATACTTAAATGACAATGACACTTAAATTACAATTAAATTAATTTCGTCATTTAAGTGTAATTGTCATTTAGGTTTTGTAATTATGATCATAATGAATGTTTATTATTTTAATATTATTAATACATTATTATTAATAATAATATATGTGTGTGCCTATGTAGTTAGATAAATAGACACAATTTGTATATAACATGATTGCAATTATGCTGCTCTTCTGTTGAACTTTCCGCAAATGATACATTGCATCTGACCTCTCTCTCTCTCTGCGTCTCTCTCCATCTTTTTGTTCTCTCTCTGTCAGTTTGACATGCTGCTCAGTGGCCCAGAAACACAGCATGTTATGCCACTCTGTTGCACCGTGTTCAGAGTTGCACCCTGCATCTGAATGTGATGTAAATGATATGATGTGCTGCTTCCTGCTAATTTTTGTTTTGTCACATTTGCTCCTGCTCCCCCTTCAGGGAGGTTTTTGCATTGGATGGTGTTGTCAGCTGCTATCTGTTGCTTTGAATCAGTGACAATTCAAAAATAAATAGAAATACAAATGCAAAGCATCTACTAAGCAACACACTAGTATGTAAGCAAATGTTTATTTTTGTTGTTGTTTGTTTTTTTTTTTTCAGGTCAGAAGGAAGTGTTGAAATTCTCACTGCGCATTTATGTAAAAATAGGTCAGCTATAGTTAAGTGCTGTGCTTACAGTTTATTTGAGGTACTACATTGGGTCAGCTGAAGGGTCAGTTGATTGCCCTTTTCAGAAAGGCATTTGGTCTTAAGTGTGCATGGATGGTAAAATGTTAAATACATCTGGCATACTGTCTATAAAAATAATTTGTCTTATTTTTAAAAGCTAAAGTGGTTTACAAGAGCTACATATAAATCATGGGGTCAGTTAAATGTCAACAGTTCATAAGAGTGGAAAGCACTTAAATATGCAACACTTCAATTTGCTCAGGTCCCACTCTCCATTAGCATGCTACACACTTCAAATCACTTGCTAAACACACATGCTAACTTAACAAAAAAGGCAAAGACAAATTGGTGACAGATTGCTTTTGCCAAGAAACGAAAGTCAGTATACACCATGTAGAGGAACAATATTGTACAGATACGATGGATGTTTCAGGGCGGGAAATTGTAGACTAGCGCTGACCCAGATAATCGCTTGTATGCTCATCAGATCGTGTCATCTGTGTAATCTGCCACTGAGAATGCACATATGCCCAGTTCTTGGAAGGATTGTACTGGGAAGGTTCACTGTACTGTCATGCATGAATGGCATATTCGCCTTTCATTGACTTTCAGCAGTGAGCAATTAGATATTCACTAAAAGACCTGGAGATATTTAAATAGTTTCTTTGGCATAGTTTAATTTTTGCAGATAGAATCAAAAGGATGTGAAGTATACGTGTGCTCCCAGGAGCCTCTCACATAAAATTAATGCTTTCAGTGACTGAGCCATTATCTACTGTAATGTAAATGTGTAATGCAAAAATAAATAAATAATAGGAATAATTAAACCAAAAATGCTAAATTGCTAGAAATGTATTAGCAAGGCAATCCAAGATGTAAATAAATTTGTTTCTTCAATAAGACAAGTTTGCAGAATTTAGTATAAGACTGTGTCTATTGCTCACCAGTGGATTCTCTACAGTGAAAGGTTGCTGTTACAATGTCCAAAACAGCTGGTAAAAACACAATACACATAAACAATGATAAAAAATAAATAAAATAAAAAACACAATTCCCAATAATCCCCAAGTAATCTACACGACTCCAGTCTATATTGTGAAGCAAAAAGTTGCTATGAGTCCTCTATCCATAGTATTGCTTTCTCAGTGAAAAAGTAACTTGGTCTGAATCAGGAGAGAAATATGTACAGATCAAGCCTTGTTCACAAGTGAAACAGTTCTAATAAATATTTTGATAGATTTTGATATGAGATGCTAATTGCTAAAGTTTTTCAAATCTTTTCCATTGTATAAACAAACTCATCTACTCATCTTTGACAGGGATGAGTACATTTTCTGCAAAATTTTTGTTTTAGGTGAAACTATTCCTTTAAACCAAAGCATTGCTGTCCTCTGAGACTGTTAATCAGATTGCATGATTTATTAATTTTATTTTATTAAAGTTAAAACTTTATTAATTTTATTATATCTCATTAAATAATACATTTCCTGGCACTTTTTATGCTTACTTCTGATTATCTGATAGTTTTGTAATGACTGTAATACTTTGTAATACACTGCTGCTGCTCTTTGACCTTTCATGACCTGCATATTTACAAAAATGTCATGTGCATTATTACCCACATGAATGCAAACAACAACAACAACAACAAAAATAATAATAATACCAGGAAAAGAAAGAAAGAAAAGTCACATATGTGCACTTGCCAGTTGTGTAATAAATGGAATTGCAAATGACAAGATTATCAGATTTACTTGACTACAATGCATTCCTGTTTTCTCAGCTGAAGCTTCTTTTCAAAATCAATTACATTAGTTATTCCACAGTTTTCTGTTGCTTCATTGATTCATTATCATTTTGTCTGGTATGCACAGTGTGCATTGAACGGTGACAAGCATTTGCTCATAATGTGTGATGTTAATTAACACAACATTTTAAAAATAAATTCAGATTTCACAGTTGTATGGCCATGCACTAGATCCTGAACCATATATGACCATGGCCCAAATTGGATTCGAAAAGATCACACTTTTTCCACACAACTACTGTGACATGTAGGCAAAACTTGTGTGTGTCTTGCTGTTATATTTGACCAGAGGGCATACACTGTCATGCTTAAACAAAGCCTGCTAGTCAAGCTTAGAGGACTGACACATGTCCCAGGGCTCCCAAAATCGATGTCCAAATGTGGATCGACTATGGCAGGCGCGTGTCCTCCATCATGAACTGTTGAGCCTGAGTGCTGACCTGTGCTTAAGCAGGAATGTATAAGGCGACCTGAAGTACCTCAATTGCACTGTGTGCTCTGACGCAGCCCTGCCATGTTAATTGACTCCTGACTGGACAAGTTTCTCTATTGCTGACAAAGAATATTCTGACAAAGGAGGTGAATGAAGGAGATGGACCAAACAGAGGTTTAAAACACTTTACTGCAAACCTTCTTGAGTAAATTTGGTTGAAACTACTGCAGATATATGGCGACATCTTGAGGTCAAACTGACAAGTCCTGGTAAGCGGACTGACTGAAAAGATACACTGCCAGATTTATCCCATAGTAATCTGTATTTATATTATGCATATATATTGTTCTTATTTAGCCTATTAAAATGACAGGCCTATTCAAATAATATATTCTGCCATTATTTAGTCACCCTCATATCATTCCAAGCCTGTATGACCCTTTTCGAAATAATTCAGATTTTTTTAAAACCACGCGTTCATCTCCTGCCACAATGCCTTACCCGTGTAATATATATATATATATATATATATATATATATATATATATATATATATATATATATATATATATATATATATATATATATATATATATATATATATATATATTCCAGATTAAAAACTGAAATCTTTGTAGTCTACATCCAAAAATTCCTGTGACTATATAGTAACAATTGTTGATAAAATGAAAAAATAGGCACACCTACACATAAATTATAATAGGCACGAGTGTTTCAAATATATGAGACCTTCCAAATGGAACGCAGGGAATGGATAGACTACACCTACAGGTCTCACCTTCTGAGAATTATTACATCATGTCTTGACACGTAAGACGAGCCCGTGTTCTCAACCATACTTAGGCTAAGAGAGTGAAACACTTTGGAAAACATAAACCACGGGTAAACCACCATGGCACCATTCTAATTGAACGCCTGACACCATTTTTTTTTTTTTTTTTTTTTTCAAAGATTATTATTTACAATAAGTATCGCGCACATCTGTGACAGCACAATCTACAGCAGATCTACAGTAGAGGACTCGCCTTCTTCAACGAGCTGATTGGCTGGAGGACCTGTCAATCTACAGTGGCTTTCTCGCCAGCACTAGCAAACTCGGTTGCAGTAAGAAGTTTCTAAAAAGACACTTGGGATTAGTTTTGTTACGATGTAGCTGTTTCTCTCTAGAAATGTGAGTAGTATTCGGATTCAGACAGCTTGGAAAGTAATGAAAAATCGGATTTAAACTGAGCTGATAGTAAGTTAACGAATGTAGGCTAACTTTCTGTAACCTTTCTAAGTGTTTACTGTACACATACTCCATTTTTATTCTTAACAAATCTAAAGTAACTATATTTTGTTGAGTTTTGCCTTTTGCAGTTTGGGGGGAGTAATTTCTGTTCACCTAACGGTGTTCTGGGCAGATCCGTTGTTTTTTTCAGTTAACATTACAGACAATAATCACTTTCCAGCTCTACTACTATGTCCTACAGTTGTGTCACAATCCAGTAACGTTAGATGTATACATGAACAATGATGCATGGACGGTTGCGTGTTGTTTACATTCTGCAGTATGTTTCTTGCTGTAGTTACAAACTCTTTATTACAATAAGGTTGATATCTACCTGCTATAACACTGACAATAATGCTGATTTCCTAATTCAAGCAATGTTCTGGAGTTTGGTTTTTCAACTATGGGCACCTTTGGTCCTGTAAAAAACTAATTATTTTAAAAGACAAGTTTCACACCCTAAATCAGTTATTTTGGTCAATATCAATTTATATTAAAGTAATTTTAATATAAATTGATATTAATGTATATTAATATCAATGTATACATTAATATACAGTATACATTAATGTATTAATGAATATACATTAATATACAGTGTATATTAATGTATATACACTATATATATATATATATATATATATATATATATATATATATATATATATATATATATATAGTGTATATTAATGTAATATATTATATGTATATTAATTAGGGCCGGGACTTTAACGCGTTAATTGAGATTAATTAATTACACAAAAATAACGCGTTAACTAAGATTAATTAATTACAGGAAAAAAATTCCCGCATTTTTAATAACTTATTTTTGCACCGCGGAACGTTTGTCACTGGATGAGTTTCGGCGGACCGATTATACTGAAACACCAACTAGCGTTCGCATATCACCACAGCACATGATAGAACCTCAAGTATCACCTCAACGCAAAACACATAGCAGCTAGCGTGGACTTTACACTTTATGTTGAACTATGTATTATTTTGTTGGTGCAACAGTTTATGTTGAACTCTTTATTGTTTTGGCCAAGGTTATTGAGAATTGGACTTAGTATATTATGCCCTCTGAAGCAACAGAGAGATGTTTTCTAATAGTCAGTGTTTCCAATGTTCTGAATGTAATTGACAGTATTGTGTTTTACTTAAAAAAAACACTTTACAGAAGGTTCCAGCACCTATAAGCTTCCTGAATTTCTGAAATGTACTATTTCTAAATTGTTTCTAAATATGCTATTGCTACACTTCATGGCAAAAATTGCACTGGTCTGCTAGACTTGGTTGAACAAAAATAAACAATATTTTGTTGCTTAAGCTTATGTATTCAGTCATTATTCAATGGTATACTATAAATCCATGTGAAAAAAAATACTTCTCACTGTTCTCAGGTCAAATATTTATCTGCGATTAAAATGCGATTAATTTCGATTAATTAATTACAAAGCCTCTAATTAATTAGATTAATTTTTTTAATCGAGTCCCGGCCCTAATATTAATGTATATTAATGTAATTTTCTATAAATCATAAATTGTGTTACAGCATTTTTATTGGAAATAATAACACATTTTAAACATTGATAAGATGCAGCTCCTTCTCATCTTTATAAGGCATTTCTTTTCCCGCTAGCATTTTATGTATCATAAATATACAGAATTAAGTTATATTTTTATACCGATACCGATTTGTTTTAAAGCAAACTGGACGATTCCGATACCGATTTCCGATTTTTTTTTTTTTTTTACCTCTAAGCAACAAACAAGAAAGAAGGAAAGTGTGCATAAACAAGATGTTTATTTGGTATTTAATAGGCCAAACTGGCTTTTGGCTATTGAAAACAATAACCATAACCATCTGAAATTAACAGCAGTAACTGCACAGTAAGTAGCCTACATTCAATACAAATCTGGTGGTTAACCGTGTCAAAAGCAGCGGACAGATCAAGCATGATAAGTTTTGAAGATTTGGATTCCGCTCTTGCCAGTCTTAGGGCTTCAACAACTGACAGCAAGGCAGTCTCAGTTGAATGTCCACTTCTGAAGCCAGATTGGTTGCTGTAAACAAGGTTGTTCTGTGATTTCTGTCACATTTGAATTTTTCTTCTCTGAGTAAATGTTTTAATTTATTTAAATGCAAAAATAAAAGAAAATGCTGACCCCCATACTTTTGAACATACTTTCAGCTGAACTGAACTGGCCTTATTAATTATTCTTCTAGATATTGGTCAAGTTGCAGTGATGAGACGAGGGGATCCTCTCCCTCGAGCCTTTCAGGCTCCTGTGGATGTACATGCCAGTGCGGATGGCCAAGTGTACATGTTCGGATACAGACGAGAAGAAGAGTCATCTGAGGATGAGGAACTCAATGTCATGGAGCTACGGCCGCGGAGCAGAGAGTTGTACTCACAGGAGAGAGAAAGAGTGGAGGAAATACTCTTGTTGGAACGGGACATCTCACATGAGGACAATCTCAACAAACTGGCCCTGCAATACGGATGCAAGGTATCTTGTTTGATTGCGTATATATCATTCTCATTTAGGCACTTAAATAAATAGATGACCCAAAAATGAAAGTTTTATGCAAATGTATTCACCCTCGGGCCATCCAAGATATAGATGAGTTTGTTTTCTTCATCAGAACAGATTTGGAGAAATTTCGTATAACATAATTTGCTTACCAACAGTGTTGGGAAGGTTACTTTGGAAATGTAATAGGTTACAGATTACAAGTTACCTTATTCAAAATGTAATAAGTAGTGTAACTATTTTAATTACTTTATTAAAGTAAAGTAACTGATCACATTTGATTACTTTTTAAAATTTCAAAAAAAAATGTTTTTATATGTTAATCATTTTGAAACATTTAAAGCAGGCAGGTTTTACATTACAGTTGGACTCTACACTGATTACTGTCAGACTTTCAGAATCCTTCATCACTTGAATTAAGATTATAATAATTTAATTTTAAAGCACAGCCACCACAAAAGCACCTCTTTTTACTTTGAGGTTAAATACAGATTTAAAATCATAACAAGATATAGTTTAATGGCTATGATTCTGTTTTTGAAATCAAATCTTTGCATAGCTATGACAGGAAACTCTGGCATCTAACAGTTAATCTTAAAAAAAATAATAATAATATTCATATCTCATAGTTTAGAGCAGTCAATGTAATTTGGGGAAGACATCAATGAAATCTGTAAGTGGATGTGTGTATGAAAATATTCAGGTGTAACCCCCTTTGTATTACCCTATGTAGTCTTTAACATTTTCAAGTAACTGTAATTTAATTACACATTTTTTTCTCAGTAACTGTAAATGATTACAGTTATTTTTATTTTGTAATTAAATTACGTAGCTCTGATAAATGTAACTAGTTACTCCCCAACACTGATTACCAATGTATCTTTTGCAGATAATGGATGCCCTTAGAAAGAGTCCAAACAGTTGATAAAAACATCAGTAATCCACAAGTAATTGACACTGACTCAAGTCCATCAGTTAATGTCTTCTGAAGTGAAAAGCCATCATTAAGGTGTTTTTAACTTCAAACCACTTCTTCTGGCTAACATACGAGTCCTCTATCCATAATACTGGAAAAAAATTAAACTCATCTACAGTCTTGGATGGCCTGAGTGAAGTGAAGTGAAGTGAAGTGAAGTGAAGTGAAGTGAAGTGACATTCAGCCAAGTATGGTGACCCATACTCAGAATTTGTGCTCTGCATTTAACCCATCCGAAATGCACACACACAGAGCAGTGAACACACACACACACACTGTGAGCACACACCCGGAGCAGTGGGCAGCCATTTATGCTGCGGCGCCCGGGGAGCAGTTGGGGGTTCGATGCCTTGCTCAAGGGCACCTAAGTCATGGTATTGAAGGTGGAGAGAGAGCTTTTTCATGCACTCCCCCCACCCACAATTCCGTCTGGCCCGAGACTAGAACTCACAACCCTTCGATTGGGAGTCCAACCCTCTAACCATTAGGCCACGACTTCCCTTAAAGGGAAAGTCGTGAGTACACTTGCTGCAATTCATTTGCAATTTCATTTTTGGGGTGAACTTTTCCTATAAAAAATAATCCTTTTCTATGGCTTCCAGGTGGCTGACATAAAAAGGGTAAACAACCTTTTTCAAGAGCAGGACATGTATGCACTGAAGTCAATCAGAATCCCTGTAAAGAAGCATGGCTTGCTAACCAAGGCCATCTCTGAGCTCAAGAACCCCCAGCAAAGAACCTGCAATGACGTAGCGTCATCAAACAGTGCCGAAGCAAACATCTCGGGAACACCTCAGGTGCAGGAGTACACCAATTACCTTAAAGAGGTGGACAGTGACATTGAGCGTCTGATCCAAAGCACAGTCCCCTCAGAAGACGTCCTTTCCAGTGATTCCTGGATATCCAGGCAACAGGGGTGGAAAAGCCGGTATTTGGGCAGCTATGGTGCAGACTGGGGGATCCAGTGGTGGAATGCTGTAATTGCAATGTTACTCATTGGCATTGTCCTGCCAATATTCTATGTGGTATATTTTAAAACTCAACATAATAGTGTATCAGTAGTGTACAATATAGTAGGCAACATCACGGGTAACTTCAATACCTCAAAGAGTAAGGGGTGAGCGTCAGCACAGTAATATAAAAAAGTAAGTATAACATTTGAAAATTTGAAATTTGGTTTCATGCCTACATTTTTCTTTGCTAATTGGCAGAAAAAAACTTTGTATTACAAGTTCACATTATTATGGTACAATCATTTAAGTGAACAGATCACCCAAAATAAAAAAGGTAACATTTGGGTTTCAAATATAACAGCACGTTATTCAAAATATATGTACCATAGAAAAAAAAAACATTATTTAAAGACATAAATATGGAGAGACATGAGGGGTAAATGATGACATAACTGTCACTGTAAATTTTATTTGCGTATAGTGAAGGTACATAATGAAACAATTTGACAAATGAGATTATGAGTTTGCATTGCACAAAACTGAGTGTTGCATCTGCTTACACTTTACACTCAGACTGCTGGAACTGTTGTTAATGGTTTCATGGGTGCTATTTAGCTGAATTATGAAATGGTTATAAAAAAATTTCTTTGTGAAGAAAAAAAGTAATTATGAAACACTGCCTTTCTCATCAAATTGATCATATGTGTTGTGGTCCTGTCTTTGTATATCAATGCTTGATGAAATTCATGCAAAAAAAAAGGTTTGATGTTTTGCAACTTTATACCTGTTTGTCGGAATGGTATTTTGTGCTAGCTCACAATTGTATTAATTTCTTTGTTTTGATTTTACCAGAAAACTACTGCCAAACAGTTTCAATGTGCTAACAGTGCCAAATAATTAACTTGTATTAAATAACTGTTTGTTCAGTTTGAAGTGCAATAAAAAATCATGTGCAGATGGACACATTCTGACCTTTGGATATTAAAAGATATCTTTTGAGTTGTAGAAGTTTTTTTTTCTCTCTCTATCTCTCCCTCTCTTACACTTGTATTGCACTGGGATGGCCAGTGAGTGAATACATTAAAACTCCTTTTCACACAAAAATAATAGGAAGAGGTGTCTGGTATTGGGTTCTAATGGCCTGAGAGCTTCAGATAATGTATTGATGTTACGGTGTTGAATAGTGTAAAAAAAAAAAAAATCAAAATAGCATCTTGTAAATCAACAGTGCAGCTTTTCAGTAACTGACCAATAAGAAAACAATTTAAAATGTTTTCTGATTAAGGTCCTATGTAGTTGCTCAGGATCAGGGTTGTAAATAGAGGAAAAGCTGGACCCATGTTGATTTCTAATCGTTATTATCTATAGTAAGATGACATATTTAGGAACTGTGTAATAAAAGCAGCATTTAATATTTCATGTAAAATATCTGATGAATGTTTAAAGTCTATTTAATAGTCAACTCTACAAACTCAATATACCCTTTGTTTAAACTTATCAGTTATTTCTTATAATTGACAACATCTGGCAAAAAGCACTTATGATGGTGAATTTAGGAAAAGCAGTACAAACGGCTTGTGCAAGTACCTTTATTTGGAGGGGTACATATTTACAGTTTATACTGAGGATAATAATGTTGTAGTGAAACAAGAAGTTTTATGAGAAGAATCACAGGTAGTTTTGTGACAGGTTGGATTCATTTTACACATTAATTTCTATGGTATTCGTAAATAGTGATGGACTGTAGAAAAACTCAGCATGATCAGCCATTCAAATACTGGACGTTAATATAGGAATGCACAATACAAACACCAACTAGTGCAATATTTGTTTTTTAGTATTTATATACTATTATTATTATTATTATTATTACATTTTTACTTATTTTAGAGGAAGTAGCTTTCAAAAACTTTTTGAAATGCCATGAAATTGTTTCTGCCCATTAACTTGCAGTCTATACCATGCATTTGCAAACTTTTATTTGCAATCTTCAGTTTTAGTAACAGTGTTGTAGGTATTTTAGTACTTCAAGTGAACTAAATGACAAAAGAGAAATGTTGCTTTGGCAACTAGCTGAAATACAATACATTTCCAGTTAGCAACAGCTTTATTATTAAGTAACACATTTTTTTATATATTTTTTTTAATGATTTTAATTGTAGTTAAGTAATAACCATTTGTTTGTTTTTGGTCTAGATCAACGTCTTGCTCAAATTTGCTTAGTTGAATGGTATGGCAGAGTAATAGGTTATGGATAAAACAAAAGCATTTTATTCATATAAAAAGAAGACTTCAGGCAGGTAAAATATTATAATTAATAATAATAATAAAAAATGTTTTTGATATTTTAATTTGTTTAAATGTCCATATGTCCATAGTGAAAGTGTCAAGATGGGTTTGAATTTATTGAGTTAAAAAATCTTTTGAGTAGCCTACTTTAAAGAACTTAAAGTAGAGAGAGAGAGAGAGAGAGAGAGAGGTATTGTCAGTGTTTGTTCAACAGCTGCTTAGACTCCCAGTCCCATGTGATCTAGCAACCTGAAAGCTTCATCTCACAGACTCTGCTCACAGAAACAGGCGCTGCTGTGATCCTGCTCCAGGCCCCACAGCTTTGGCCCTGTGCCTTCCCTCCGTCTGTGTCTCAGTGAGAGGACCACCCCTTTCTTTGTCTGCAAACCCAAACTGCAGTTATTGAGCAAACCTTAACGCTCCCAGAGCAAGTTCTGATGTGATCTGTGTGATAATGCTTTCTGCTCTCTGCATGATCCAAGATTTAGGACCATCAGATTTGGAAAGTTGTTAAGGCAGTACACAGACAGAATTGTTAGCGCAGATTGGAAAGGCTGAGCACCTCCCTTAGTGTGTATTCAGAGGGTTTTGCAAACTATAAATCTATTAAAAACATGCACACACCTTTAAAATCGATGGTTCCAAGAAGAACCTTTAACATACTCGGAATCTCTCCAAATTCTTTAAAAAAAAGAGGTTCTTCATTGGCATTGATGGCTCCTTGAAGAACCTTTACCATCCATGGAAACCTTCCATTGCACAAAAGGGTATTTATAGTGGAAAAAGGTTCTTTAGATTCTTATAATGTTCTAGAAAAAAAAAAAAAAAAAAAACTGTACGCTGAATGGTTCTTTGTGAAATGTAAAATGGTTCTTCTATGGCATTGCTTTGATAACACCTTTTGAAACCAATTTTAAACGTTTATAATATATATTCACATCAATATGAGAGGAATCATGTTTTGTAGGGTCAGAAATGGGAGCAAGTAGCCATTTGTGTGTTTGTAGAGAAGTGCTTTGTTTTCTTAGGCTTAAGCTTGTGTACTTGTGGGACAAATCTGTCAATCTGAAGCATCTGTGCTTAGTTAAAAAACTAAGGATATTCGGGCAATGTGACTTTCCTCACTTGTGTGGTTGGCAGAATGCCATGTGGCCACAAAACAGCTCTAATCCTTTTTCCAAGGAGCTTTCAACACTCATCTTCCTAGCAGTTTTGCCCCATTCATCTCATTCATCTGTATACGTAACCCGGTTTGATGGTTTTATGAACAAAATCCATTAGAGGGCAGTCTTATCCTAAAGTTGCAGAAAAAAAGAAAAGAAAAATGAAAGTATTCCATGTAGAAGATTGTTATTTACAGTAGGCCTTACAGGTTGCTTTCAGTTGTCCCTTGAAACTTTCTTGCACATAGCAATTGCAGGCTTGGTTTATGGGAATATATATATATATATATATATATATATATATATATATATATATATATATATATATATATATATATATATATATATATATATATATATATATATGTTTTATAAACATATACAAAAATAAATATGTATAGCACCCAAAGCTCAAAGTTCATGTACAGTTGCTTTAATCCAGGTGCTGATGTATTGTTAAAGGGTTAGTTCACCCAATAATCAAAATTATGTCATTAATAACTCAACCTTATGTCGTTCCAAACCCGTAAGACCTCCGTTTATCTTTGGAACACAGTTTAAGATATTTTAGATTTAGTCCGAGAGCTCTCAGTCTCTCCATTGAAGGGGTACACTGTGTGTACGGTATACTGTCCATGTCCAGAAAGGTAAGAAAAACATAATCAAAGTAGTCCATGTGACATCAGAGGGTCAGTTAAAAAAAAATTGTAGAATCGAAAATACATTTCAGTCCAAAAAATAGCAAAAATCGAAGATAAACGGAGGTCTCACTGGTTTGGAACGACATGAGGGTGAGTTATTAATTACATAATTTTGATTATTGGGTGAACTAAGCCTTTAATATGTGTGTTTGATGAGCAGTTACTGTGGGCTCTGGAGAGAATATGGGTTTTTCTTCTCCCAGGGGGATTGAGCAGACACAGGGTAATTTGTAGTGAAATTTCCAGCAGGGTTCATTTTGCAGGTGGCTGAATGAAGAATTAGGTGAAGAATGAGAGAAGCAATTTGCTGTCTGAAGGCTGTGAATATGAGCATTGTTGCATCGCAGCAGGTTAGGTCATGAGGTGATGGGCTTCAAGATCAGGGCCAGTTTGATAGCAAGAAAGGTGGCGGGGTGAGAGAGACAAAACAAGAGGGTGATGCTTTGAGGTATGATGTAAGTTTGAGGTAAGATGTGCAAATACTAATAAAAATGATTGAAATAGTTTTGAAATGATGTGTGACTGAACATGGAAATTATATTATGAATTATATGATAAATTCTGAAATGATATTATGTTTGAGATTCTTTGTTTATGTGATGTTCTTATAGGGAGATTTGAGACTGCATTAAATACTGACATACTGTTAGAAAATAACAAGACATTCCACTTGTATTTTGAGCATCTTTTAAAAATGCTTAAAGAATAGACAGTTTAATCGAAGTGCAGATTTCGTTTATTTACATTTTGAATTCATTTTTATTAAATTTATGATGATTTTTAATTGTAATACTTAACCTAAAAATAAAACATGTCGTCTTTTACTCACTCCAAACTGATTTAAAGCATGTACATGTAATCTGGATTATGTAATCAGATTCCAAGATTTGATAAAATGTTAAAATAATCATATTCAGACTACAGTTACTTTTTTATTTATTACATGATTACATTTTATTCACACAATAGCAATAAATTAATAGTAATTTACTCCCTAATTCTTCTTTTTCATCTTTTAAATGTTTGTTTCTAAAATAGCCTACCACTTATATATGGTACACTCAGAAAGTCCTCCAGTTTTGTGGACCTTTCACTAGTCAGGGGGCTAAAAAGCATTTGACCACATGGATTTAGAAAAATCATTTCAACATTGCATAAAAAACAATATTATTTTTTTATTTGAATTATCACACAGATCATGTATTACTTTGTCTTTGGCAGGTAATCTGTCTTTCAAACACATAAAAATGCACAAGGGCATGTTACTTCTTATTTACACATAATGCAGAGACTCGTCAGCTGAACATCTTACACCTAATATATTTACTTTACGTACCCCTGAGATTTTAAAATAAATATTTTTATAATTAAGTGTCACATTTGCATGTTCACGGTTCTCTGGTGTTGGTTAATGGTCACATGACATGCAGGCACACACAGGTAATATTTCTATATTAGCCTATATTATATTTTTTATATATGTGGTTTATTTTGATTCATGATATTCTAAAATAGTTTATTTTAATTTGCCATTTTTATGATTTTATTAATTATTAGCTTTTCATTCTCCTAAACACCTGCAGTTCCTTTTATCAACCCCAGTTTGGGAAACCTTGACATAATGTTTAATGCACTTCATGATGTTAAATACAATCAATTAAATCTATTTTCTTATTTTTTTTGTATTTTTCATCAATATGGTGCATAAACAGGTTATATGTGATACATATGTGATAAATGAGTTTGGTCAAAAGTAATCATAAAGAAGTCTGACTACAAAACCTAAAATGTGTAATGTAATGGATTACATTACTAACTACAATTTTTGTCATGTGATTTGGAATCAGTAAAGCACTACAAGTAATTTACCCAGCTCTGCCTATAGGATTTTTCCCCCAGTGAAACACAAAGGGATTTACAGTATATATCCAAATGTCGAAGCTGCAATCTTCCACACAAGAAATGGTGATCATAACTGTAAATGCAAGATTTTCTGTTAATAGTCTTAAAGTTCTTTTAAGACTTTTATGGACACAAATTTATTCCATGACTTTAAAATCGTTACAAGCTGTATGGATTATTTTTATGGTGCCCATATTCATTTATTTATTGTGTGGTTGATAGATTGATTAAGCACCAAGCAGTCATAAATGCAACAGAAATTACAAAAATAGCTTCTATGCAGGGGCCTTATAGACATATAGTGTTGAACATGGGCACCACATGGACTTCAAGTCAAAAAGGTTGAGAACCACTAATTTAAATCCAAATCAGCTTTTTCTGTAGAAATATGTGCACACGCTCACACACAATAAATCCACAACACACAATTTGTTTTGGGGCTTTGTACGAAGGTCATATCATCAGACACACAAGCGTGCAGTTGGCAGTTTTATTCCAAGTGGAATTATGGTAATCTCTGAGGCTTTGGTGTTGATTTAAATAACAGTTCAACTTTTTAAATCCCCTGCCAAAAGTCTCCTATGGCTTAGGTCATAGTAGAGGAAGGAGAACTGTGAGAAATACATAGGGATCAATGAGTAATAGGGTGGTTTGATTTCTTTAGCGAATATGCATTCTTGGATTCTTCTTACTGCCAGTAATAGAATGGTGCATTGCAATATGTCTGAAGAAAAAGACCTGGATAAGCTTTAAAGTGCAATAAGTAAGGTGTGAAGTAAAGAAAACCACAGCAAAGCTTGCAGTCGCGTGTGTGGTCAGACGTGTTATTCTTTTGCTGTGATGGTGAGCCTCTTCTTCCCTGTGTCTCTTGGGATTTTTGTTTTAATGGAAAATCTGCAGAAGACAGATGGCAGAAGAATGTGATGTGTTGTCAGTCATGTCCTGCCTCCCATGTGGGTGGGAGTTTTTCTTAGTCCACTGTGGGGGGAACCAATGGCATGGCACCTGTGTTACATTCCATCAAGAGGCCTTGGGTTCTGGAAAGCTGGGGCTGATTCCAGCAAAAGCTGCTCAGGCATGGCATATGGAATAAAGTGGTCATTCTGTGCAGCAAATTTCTTTGCAATCTTGTCTCCTGTGTATTCTTTGAGACAAATGCAGACAATGCTCTGGTTAATTAAACAATATATATTCTGTATATATATATATACACCTTCTTCTGCTGGAATTTCTCTTTTGGTGCGAGGACGCACTGTTCCGGGAGGGGGCAGCTGTTACGTTCATGGAGTTTCTGTTTCACTATTTTGGTCATGTCCCGTTTCTTGTTTGGTTAATTGATTAATCCCCACCTGTTCTCCATTCCCCAGATTACCTCCCTTGTGTTTAAAACCCTGTCTGTTTGGTTCCTTCTTGTGCCCTATTGTCTGTGTTACTTCTGATTATGTTGTTGATGTTAATTAAACTCCTCTTTTGATTTACATATTCCTCATTCGCTTGATCTCCATGCCAGCATACACACCATTTGTAACACTATTATTATTATTATCATTTTATTAAACTCACACAAATTTTACAACTGACTAATTTTAGCCTATGAAAATAGCATTTGATTTAATGAAATTGAATCAAAACTAAATGAAATATTTGTATTATTACTACTACTATTGTTATTCAAATATTATTGAAACACAAAAAAATATATATTTATTATAATGAGTACACTAAGGCCACATAGACACTGCAAGTTTCAGGACTGACAACTACATTTAAAATCTGGAGTTAGTTCTCGTAAATTATCATTCCATGTGTGTACGGAACATGGTAACCATAGCAACATTGTGGCATATCGGAGAGAATGGAGGCTGCTGTTGACAAAACAAATATTAGACTGCGAAGACATGCAAAAATCTGCAAAACTTTAAATATGAAATTACTGTCAGGAGAGGCGACATGATCTAGTTTTGTTCTTTAAAATGTTGTTATTGAACAGCCTACACTCTCTTGACCACAATGTCTGGGTTGCTCAACACAAATGCTGGGTGGCTGCTGGGGTTTTCCCGCAGAATCCTATCCATATCCTCAAAAAACCTGAAAGTTTTCCTCTCCCTCCCAGAATGATTGTTATGATCAATCATTTTTTTTTATATACTCTGTCTTCGGTGCCTTCAATTTAGCCCTGTTTAGCACTTCTATATACTGTACACCATTCACTGACATTTTTTGGGGCTATTTCTTCAAAACACAATATCCTGACCAGCCAATGGTTGTAAAAATCACCGGGATTTAAATTCCCAAAGAATTACATTTCAGAGGTGAGAGTGGGTTGGTTTGTGTTTTTGAATGTATTAACTCAATATTACAAGTTTGAAAACATTGGTAATTTATGTTACTGTTATGGAGAATGACGTCAAGTTGACCCTTCAAATATGGCAGACGGATTATGCATAGCAGCGCATAGAAAGAGTCGCTAATGAGGCCTCTACGTATACATATCTATGGACGTGCTTCTTGTGACATCATTAACAACTAGTTGTTTAGTTTGGTTCTGTGCACACTACATAGAATTTCTGTAAATGGGGTTGTCACTACCTGTATTTTTGGGGAGCTAATGCAGTTGCCAGTCCTGTATTTTATTGATTTATGTATGTACATGTGGGATTACAAATGTATAAAATGTTAAATCTAGGTTCTAATGTAATAGAATATGAACCGAAAACGTTTTGATATACATTTTGAGGTAAATCAGGAATATCAAGTGTCTGAGATAATGTCCTTTTGTCTTTGTGCTCTTCCTTGCCATTTGGGTTTTTAAGCTCAAGGCACAGCTGTGCCTTTTGTCTCTATGATAATGTGAAGGTACCAGCGATACTGTCAGGCACCTCTGTATTTAAATGACACTGTTATGCTGATGAGATCAAGGTTGGGAAGATGCCAGTGTCTGGCACTTTCCTGATTACATTTGGATGCTTGTTTAAATTGTCTCCACCTCTACTTTATGGATCCCTCCCATTTGAATGTATATAATCTACAATGTCTTAAGGACAAGTTAGACTTAGAGGGAAGAGATTTTTTTTTAATGTTGTCAGACAGCAGATGTTGTTGTTGGGGCAGGGGAAGTTCATGTTTTTGATTAAAGATTACCGGTGCACATGAATTATAAACAAACAATGATGTGCACTGTTAAATCATATAAAATAAACACTGCGATACTCATTTAAAAAAGAAGGTACATTTATAACGCATTGATAATGACTTTTATGCTGACCCACCCAACATGTTTACTTTATTAGGAGCCATTTAAGACATTTGAGCAGAGGTGATGCTCACAGAGTCAATCCACAGGTGTAGAGACAGACATCAGACACTCCCGCTGTAAGAAGAGGATTTAAACTGCGAGAGTATTTTTCTACAACAGGCTAATTTTGAGACTTAGATTTAAATGAACTCAGCTTACTTGCAAATCCTCCCCAATGGCACTACACAACTTTGCATTGTTGTAGAAGTAGGTCTTTAATTATTGCTAAAATGATGACCGTAACATGTGCATGGTTGTCTCATCCAAACAAATTGTGTTGAGCTCATATGTTGTGTACACAGGCCCATTCAAGGAATAAAACTCCTGGTGGCTTTTACATACTGTAATTTTAAGTAGTATATACTGTAACGTCATTATAGTACAATCCCTTAAGAACATACAGAATGGAAAACAAAGTATAATCATGACCAGAGAACTAGTAAAAGCTGTTTAGCTGGTTTGTATGAAGCCAGAATGGGATAATTTGTTTTATTTTCTAACATAGAACTTACATGACAAATTGCATTAGTGGAGTTCAGCTATTTCACTCATGCTTCATGGGTTTTGTGCTGAAACTTTTAATTTGTAATTTATTCAGTTTTGGTATATTTTCTTTTACCATAACGGGCCCCATTTTGTAATGTGCTCACATCCTCAAAGCTCTGCAGCTGTGTGCAAGACCGTCAGGATGTAACTAAGCCAGGATTGGAAATATTACAAGCTGCTCATGGAATGTCTGACACTGGAAGAGCTCCATCTGCATGTGAGGCGGTAGCCGTCTTTCTGCTCTGCAGGAAAAACCTCCACAAAACCTTACTTTCCCATGTAAAGCCTGACGTATGAAATATTAAAAAAAAAAAAAAAAAAAAATATATATATATATATATATATATATATATATTTTTTTTTTTTTTTTTTTTTTTTTTTTTTTTTTTTTCTGAGAAAATGTATAAAACCTTCTAATTAATCTAATAATAAAAAAATCAATATAAATTGGATTTTATCTTTTTTTTTTTTTTTTTTTTTTGAGTATATTATAAGATACATCAGGCTTTTATGGCTCATATATGATATATGAGAATATGGGCTTATCCTTGAAGGGGAAATATTAACATGGCCGAAAAGAATGATGAAATTCCTCTGGCTTGTAATCTTAACCAATTAGATCTTTATAACAGTATAGCACTACTTCTTCCAGAAATATGTCTCAGAAAGATGATATTCAAATGCTTAGTTTTATATTCAAAGCACAGTACTATTTATTGTGGCGGCAAAATATGCAATGAAATTGAAATCAATGATGACTGACAGATGTACAAATCAATCCTCAAAAGCATGTTGTATCATATTTGATAATTTTTTGATTCTTTGATTATATTTGATGTTTTAACATTCTTCTATAAAAATGATGCCTAATTAAGTAAATCTTGCTTCAGTGTTCATTCTGAAATCTCACTAACAATATAAAAGTTATTCTTATATTATATTTTTAATCTGTAAATGTTTTCACATCAATCAATCAATCAATAATGTACCATAACATGAAAAAGGAAGAATAAGAATTATACTAAACAACCTTTTACTTTCTAAAACATATGAACTATTCAATATAGATCTATCTTCTTCCCCTTTTGATTCTAACAGACTCACATGTATTTGCTCTCAAGAGCTTTTTTCAGGGTGATGAACAATTTGATGTCCATTGATCCTTGTGCTATGTGCAAAACAGCTGTGTCTGGCCAGGTGTAGTCAGTTCTTTTCTTCTGTCTAAGGAACAATTTATATCATAATTCCTGCTGGACAAATCTTAGTTCTCGGCTGCCAAGGAAAACCAGATGAAAGCTGTTAATGCAGGGTGGCTTTGGAAACAAAAACGCCTCTCCATAAAGGTGTGGATTTCTTTCTCTGGATTTTTTCCCCCTCAGTTTTAGTTCTCTTTCATGCTTATTTTCCTCACAGCTGGACAGATGCTTTAAGTCACATCTCACGCTTCAGACACAGAAAATACATATTCTCTGTAATATTTTCCAGATTTCACTTTTGAAGAACAATAATTACACTGAAAGGTAAGCAGAGAAAATAATATTCAATTTCAAAGACAGCTAAGATTTAAGTTAAAGAATTCACAAGGAGAAAACTGAATTTTTTGAATCCATATTTTTTCATCTTAATCAGTTTTATTATAAGTAATAAAGACTAGGCTAACACTACAACTATAAAGTAATATTTGGACTTGAAGTAAAATTATTTTTTATTGAAATAATGTATATTAGATAGGGTTTTAATTGCATTGTTAGTTTATGATATGCAATGAATATAAAATAAATAAATGCATTAAAACAAAAATGACAAAATGTTTATTTTAACTTTCCAAGAACATTTCTGTAACAGTTTAGATTGGCATGCACATAAAAGTGTTCCCATAGTACAGACAAATAAACAATCATGTAGAAGGTGAAATAAACTTTCAGAAACAGTTTAACCTTTTCAAATTCAGCCAAAACTGAGCACGATATGGGGTAAATAACATAATAAGTCCCCATAAGCACAGCCCCAGCTGTGAGAGCAACACTGCAATTTGTTAAAAAGATGATGACATAGTTAATGAGAACCACTTGCTGCTGGACTCCATAAATTCTGGAGGGGGGGAGGAGGTTTGTAGTTTAGCTCATCCTCTGAAGTGCTTGGAAAACATTCATTGCACGTCACACTGACAGGCACTGAATTTCCTGCCATCGCAGATGTGCCCACACAGCTGGGAAGCAAATGTTACCCAGAGCCTGTTGTCTTAGTGGCAGCTTGAGAAAAAGATCTGTGTGTGTGTTAAAGAAATGTGCGTATTGTCCAGAATTTGTTTGGGGAAATGTTTATTTGTGTATCATGTTGCATGTAGAAGCTTTGTGTTTGTGAAGAGACACATCTTTGGCTCGCTGGCCATGATGGAAAAGGCACAAAAGGCATCTGTCAAATATCAGCAAACTCAATCTTAATCAGTGTGGTTAACAAAAGCTTTCATACACACTGTAATTTCTCTGTTTCACTCACTTTTCTATGTCTTATTATGTCTTTTCTGTTTACGTGTAAGACAGCCACATACTGAATACACAGACATGCAGCTCTGCATCTCATACACAGGTTTTCCCACTCAGCACAGCACCACACTTTTCCCACAGTGGACATCAAGGCAGATGCACACATGGGAATCAGATCTTTTAAACAGAACAGTTTTAAACAGTTGCACAAACAGATCTTTTTAACTTTTAAAACACACGTGTCAAGTTCTTAGAAATCTACTCTTTGTATTAATTTTGCACATTTTTCAAAAAGGCGGGTTTTAAATATATTTATAAGTCATTACATATTTATATTTTTATTGTTATCTGATATTTTAAGATATTGACCTTGACATGCAGTGTTTTTCAAGAATTTCATTAATTTATTTAGTTTTTTTTTTCTTCATTATGATAAAATTGATCTTATTGTATTATTATTTATGCACTTTTATATTATCTATTGTTATTTTTTATCAACGTTATGTATATATATATATATATATATATATATATATATATATATATATATATATATATATATATATATATATATATTTATGTTAATTTTTAATTATTTATTTATTTGAAAACAACACCGGATAACAGAACAGCTAGCACCATGATTTTATGGCCACATCCATTTTATGCCCCAAAAAATATTATTATTATACAAAAATTTATAACATGCTCATCCTTGGAGAGGTGTATTCTAGTCATTGTACAGTATGTGTGCTTTTTTATGTTTTTGAACAGAAAAAATTGATAGTACAAAATGTGAACATCATGCTGGTTATACTCTAGGATATCTTGGAAAATGCTGACTTTAGCCTGATAGCACTAAAAGCATACATCGCACCTTCCCTGCAAATCGCCATCCAAAGCCACGCCTCCTGAACAAATGAACCAGACAACCACAGTTAGTAACAGTACTACAATACCAAAGAAGGAAGAAAGGTCAGGTTGTTGTTGTTTGCCTGCCATTCTCACTCTGTCTGCACAGCGTACGTGTACGTGTCAATGACGTATTCTCTCGGTGCGAACAGGGGTATGCAAATACATACGTTGACAGGCAGGAATAGGAAACTAGTTAGACTAAACTACAAATTATTGGTCCTACATCTTCCACAGAATAAATAAATACATTTATACCACTTAACTTAATGATTGCCATTGGGATGTGAAGAGACTTCCAATCAGCACAACAAAAAATGTTTCTGAAGACAATCACCTATTGCACCTTTAATACTCTCTGATCCCACACAATCCAATATTACAGTGCAGATAAGTGTACAAAGAGATGAGACATGAGAGAACAAACATGGAGGAGGTTATCAGCGCTGGACATGATAGATGGATTAGCCACTCTGAGGATGGACGCAGGATCCAGGTACATGTCTCTCATCATTGCTGCAGAGATGCTCCACAGTCAGGCCTGTTTAGGGCCTCTTAACTGAAATCAGATAAACACTCTGCTGATGGGGACTTTACCAGCTTTGCTGAAAACCAACTGGAGGTTTTCTTGTGTGAGTGTGTGTTTGCACAGCCATGCTCAGCAGACATAGCCTGTCATGTCGTGCTAAGTGGTGAATGGGGGCTCTGTTTCATGCAGTTTGTACATTCACTCAGTCTTTGCTGGCCCTCTGGCAGTAGTGGAACTGGCTTGAGCCCCCAGACTACCATTTACTGTTATTTGTCTTAAACATTCCTCTTACAACATTGGCACACACTAAAGCTCTGTTCCAAAACATAGTATGCTGTCTCCAGACTACATAGACAGCTTACTCACTGTCATTAAACCTCATAAATGACTGATGTGGAACATTCTACAAAAGGAGAAATTCTATGTGAGAGGAACATTGCAGTATTCTTATATAGGGGTCTTCTGTGGCAAATTCCAATGTCGCAGGTTACTACCTGTAAAATAAAACCTATAAGTAAAAATTAATTATATATAGAAAAAAAAATTATATCATCAACCATATCTAACAATTAAAAGCAAATATACTGTTAAACGATAAATAGAAATGTAATGTACACTACTGTTCAAAAGTTTGGGGTAAGAGTATCATATTTTTTAAGCAAAAATAGGCTACTTCTTTTCAGCAAGGATACAATAAATTGATCAAGAGTGAAATTAAAAATGTTAATAATGTTAAAAGATTTATATTTAAATTAATGCTGTTCTTTTGAATTTTCCATTCATCAAAGAATCCAGAATTGTTTTTGTGAAATATTAAGCAGCAACACCGTTTTATTGTTTTTGTGGTACTGTGTTAGGATTGGAGAGATCATCGGCGATGGATGATGGCATTGTCTATCAGCCCAACCTTATACTGTGGTGAGCATAAGAGACTTTTTAAAAACAAATACTAACCAACCCAAACTTTTAAACAGTGTAGTGTAAATGAATGCATATGATTCTGTACATAAACAATGATTAATTAAATTGTATGTCTTTTTTTATCTAATCATCTTCACTTTATTTAATCACACACTTTAGGTCAATCTCATGTTAATCTTGAGTACCTAAAGAGTAGTATCGCATCCTTCCTATCTCCAAGGAGTCTTTAGTTTTATCAAATTCATAAAATAAATATACAGCTTTACTCAACAACACAGGTTTGTGCAGCCCACTTCAAAAAAATTAACTGATATTGTTGGGTTAATAACTTAGTACTCAGAAGCTAGACTGTTAACTGTATTTATTGAATGAACTAGGACTGTGCGATATGAAAAAAAAAAAAAAAACTATCGCAATTTCTTTGATCAATTTTGCGATTGTGACACACACCGATATGCTTTTACAGTCATAAATTCATTCAGGATTAATTTGAAACATATTTCCAAAAGAAAACCAATTAGAGCTTTATCAAAAAATTGTAACGTCTCTAGAACAGACATAAGTCAAAATTATCACTATATTAAAGATGTAACAAAATGTATAGACTTAAGGCAAAAAAAAAACAAAAAAAAATTCACATGGACTTTTTTTTTCTTTTTTGCCATGCATTGTTCATAGAGCTCATTAATTGTAGCGGTGCCTCAGGTGTTTGCAGTGTGTATACAGTATGTTTATGCGATCAGCAGCGAGAGCGCATAAATATAACGCGAAAGCACATTAAAATAATGCACGAGTGCGAATCTCTCTGTTCGCACGCAGATTTCCTTTGCTCTGTCACAAAACCAGACGTGCTTGCTCAGATACACGCTGCTCTGCGCGGAGAGAGTGTGCGCACTTAAAACGTGTCTCCTCTCTCTTAAACTGCGTCCTGTGCACTCACAATTCTCTCTATGCTCATGTGTTAGATATTAATTATTTTCAAACGTTTTTATTTCTAGCCTTTTACCGCGTGCAGTGTGAACGCTCTGATCCGTTAACATGGGCTCGGAAAAAAGGCGCATCACAGACAGTGTGTGAACTTGGAGTTAGGCATATGCCCAGTCTGTTCTCACACTAGGTGCAATGGATTCTGATTGGATCGTAAAGCATACTACGGGAGGTTAGGGCCACGGAAAATCGTGTTATAAAGAGATTTAGAAATCGCGCATGTTCAAATCGTGATTTTATGGCGATTTCTTTAAATCGCACAGCCCTAGAGCGGACCACAGGTTGAAAACCACTGCTTTACAAAAATAGCAGAATTCCTGGAGGAGTGCTGTGGGCGGAGCTAAAGAGTTGCTTTACATTATATGCAGATTATATTTAGTTGTTTACATTATATGCACATTTAAGCACCAAACACAACACAACAATTTAATGCAGGTGAGGTTCCGACACATGACCGGGACGTTTTTATCGCTGGGAATGCTCAGTTTGTGCTGAAACACTACTGTCAATCAAACTATCGTGGGAGGGGCCTGTCTGTGTGACATCACAAAGACAGGCATCTGAGATCGGCTTGTTCTGAGAAAGGTGTAAAGACTTTAGTAGATAAAAAAAAAAAAATCTACTGTGTGGATTTTTATCATAATATGGTGGTTGTGGACACACACTGCCAACACACATTTCAGTTCAAACTACTTGTAAAAGTAAATGTAACATCCAATAACCCCTTTAACACTAGGTTCTGTGGGAAGCTGAACAAGGTTATCTTTCCCTCACAACCAAAACACACTTCTTTGAAGATATTCTTTTCAAACAAGTCCTGTGCAGCACTTGCGATGACTTCCATAACCCAAATGAAGCACGTTAACTGGCTGCTCAGGCTCTGGTTGCTGTGTGCACGCGCTCTTCCGGGAGAAGTGCCCATATAAGGAATTCCGCCCTTCATGGGCCATACTCTGAAAAAAAGGTCAGAAACTCATAACATTGAAAGATTGTATTTGGCATCGAAATACTCCAACAGTTTTTATTGATTTATTTTTATTTTACTTTTGCCATGTTTAGAATGACAATCCAACTCTTTAAAAGTTGGACTGTTTAACTTAAAGGTGGGGGTAAACTGCCCACTGCCAGTTTACCCAATTGTATTTTGTTTGTTGTTGATTCATAATTATTCTATTGTATTATTTGTTTTAACTTCCCCTAGCAGTATAACAAACCTGCAACCCTGATTCAAACACTCTCACTATCTTTGCAAAATCTTAAGAAAATAAATAAGGGTTTTAAATATGGCAAATAAACTGAAGCCTAAATTCCAATGAGGGGGCTGCGGTTTCAAGCTTTCGTGGCAAATTTTTCTCACGTCATGTCTCGGCTAATTTCTGGCTGATGAAAGCCTGAAGTGCTTCGTTCACAGCTCTGGAGAAGAGAAGAGATGATGGGAGAGGGAGGGAGATGGCCAGATGCCCGCCATGGCACCCATGGCTTCCTTATAACAGCCTTCCACATGTCCTCCAGGGCCTGTGGTGAGCCGGGTCCCTCACAGTGACTGAGGTCTTGCCTGTGTGTGGAAGCCCCTCTCAGCACTGCAATGAGTGAGTGAGAACAGGCTGCAAAAGATAAGGACACAAGTCGAGAGGAACCAATATGATAACGACAATGTGTTTAACTTGCACTCACTCTATCTGTTTTCACCTTGTTATCTTTAGCCTGCTAACTTGTTTTTTCATTTCTTTTTCATGCATATGTCTGTGTATGCTTTCACCTGTCTGTGTTTCTCTGGGCATGTGCATGTGTGTGTATGTGTGTGTGTGTGTGTGTGTGTGTGTGTGTGTGTGTGCGCATATGACTTTATGTGCAAGGTGATGAGTGAGAAGCAGGCCCACGGGAGATCACGTCACCTCAGAGATAGCCACTATTGCTTAGCAACAGGCCCCTTAAGCCCAGAGAAGGAACTGAGAAGGGAAAGTCGATCCGCTATTTAAAAATTATAATAATGGATCTTTTCAAATAGGGAGACAAATGGATTAACCCTCATAATGCTAAACCCCATGTCAGCCTGCTTTAATTAGCATGCATGAATGTTAACAAACTGAGTTTGGAAATCAGCCAAATGACATTTTAAATACGCAAATTAACCAAATGCATGTGGGTCAGTGACATGATGCTCATTTTGTTTTGCCTGGGTCGTATTTATTTATTCAGAAATGCATTAAAAATGGCTTTCAATCAGACACTGTCTTCAGTTCATCTTTTATAATCAGCACTTTATACACTTTTGTACTGAATACAATGTTTCTGAATTAATTTAACAAGATCTGAAACTCTTTTATAATGAGCATTCTGATCATGTATTATGCAAACATTTTAATGTTAATGAAAGATAATATATGAAAACATAATTGTTTTTTTCATTTGCAGTTACTTTAGAAATATTATACATGATAAAACATTTATATTATTATTATTATTATTATATACAATTATGTAATATAATTATTTATATAAATATATTTATTGTACATTTTAAATATGTAAATATGTTAATGTTTAATGTACATACATTATTGTAATCAAGATAAATATCCAACAAAGGAGAATATGTAACTTTTATTGAAAATTATATAAAAGTTTTTAAAAACTGCATGAAGACCTAAGACCTTGGTGTGTTTTAAACTAGATTTTACCTTCTCTTTATAGTCAACTTTTTTTTTATCCGTCTCCACATCAGCCATTATTCAAATCCTTCCTCAAATCTCACTTATCCTTAATAGTTCCTTTGCAGTGGTCTCTCAGAATTTGTATGCAACAGTATTGTTTGCATTTATGCATAAGGAACAGACTTGCGTCAGATTTGCTTCAAAATATTTTCTGGTATTTCTAAACTGTGGTATGTCTTTGTGCTGTATGGAATACAATGTTTTTGGAGCAAATGAACAGCATTTAATAGTTCAGTTATGGTGTGCACTGTTTTGCACACTTTTTCACCATCTGCACAACATATTTTCTTTACGCCAATTATCTGTCCAAACAAACACACATTGCAAGCAAGATAGATCCTGAGCTCATTTCAGCTGTGCAACAAGACAAATGATTGTCTTCCTGCTAGCCATTGCAGAGGACATTTGCGGACACAGCAGGTGCAGCTGCGCCTGAAATTGCTTTGTTTAAATTTGTCAGGTCAAGATGGAGATTTTAGAAAGTTTGTATTCTGGGGCAAGTGCAAGTGGGCTCCATGGAAGTGCTGCGGACAGACTGTACATGCAGGGTTTCTGTGTGTGAGTGTGTGTGTGTGAGAGAGAGAGAGAGAGAGAGAGAGAGAGAGCGAGTGTGTGTGTGTGTGTGTGTGTGTGTGCGTGTGTGTGTGTGCGTGTGTGTGTGTGTGTGTGTGTGTGTGTGTGTGTGTGTGTGTGTGTGTGAAATCAGAGCTGGTGTGTTTGACCTGAGCCTAGGATGAAAATAGCACTGTGACACAACAGTCTAATCAACTGAGCTTTTAATAATTTAGTGTGTTATCTTCATACGCCATGAGCTCTGGTGTAGAACGCTGAGTTGTTTGTTTATCCATGTCCTTGCCTCCTTGGCTGTTAGAAAGAGGTCTGAAAGAAACACTTTTGCTCAGAACGTTTTGCGTTGCGTTTCTGTGGTAAACAACTTCAATGATTTATAACTAGAGTCGTGTAAATTATCGTAATTAATTGCAGGCTTATTTCATTACAACACCCGTCTCTTTCTTTCAAACTCAGGCTAAATCAAAACAACCCAGTCATCGACTTCATGCAAATTTGAAAATATGTCATATCTGCAAATGGAGAGGCAATAATTTATCACTTTAAAGCATATATAGAGTATGTATGCATATATACTGTGATAAATGCTTGACTGGCCTGAGGTAGTTGCACATGGATGCTTGAAAACATTAAGATTTCTGAAACATATAATTTACATAAAGTTCTTATTTAATCTATTGTTTCTTTAATGTCATTATTGATAAATGTATATATCACAGCTATCTCTGGCCAAAATTGTTTGGCTCATGTATGTCAAGGCTTCAAATACCCTGCTTTAAACTGTAAATGTGACAAACGGGAAACGTCTCCTTGAGTCATCTGTGAATGTTCATAAGCCGCAGTCAGAATGCTGGAGTTTTTCTCCCATGGGAATTCAAATGAAATAATTATTGTTGAAAGATTTTGGCATGAAAGCAAAAGGCAAAGATTTGCATGGAGCCATCTTAACCCTTTGAAGTGCAATTATTATTATTATTATTATTTTCATATTGTCCTGCTGGTTTTCAGAGAATTAAGCTTATTTGTCTTGCCCCATTTGGTAAATACAGTTTGTTTGTTTAAAAAACTATTATTTTTATGTGACACATGCACTACTTTGGCATGGACAACCAAAACCAGCACGCCCAAATAACCTTGTAATGTTCAGAAATACTGAAAGTTAAGTTTCCAAGTACATATTTCTGTGCAATATAGGAAAAGCAAATGAGGGATCATGTGCCTCATTCTCACAGCAGTGAATAAGAATAAGAGCTAGTGGAGGTATTCAGCCTGGGGCTGTTTTTTACTCTGTTATAAAGTTGCTATTGTGAGTTTTTTGGACTGATATGCCTGATAGAGGATGAGCACAATACAACCTCTCTCTCTATCTCTCTTCTTGGGAATCTTTGTACATTTTCCAAAAGGTTTAGTGTTGCAATAAATTGGTTCACTCAGACAACACAATCAAGTTAGATAGACCGCATAATTTGCTTTCTATGCTGTTTAATTACCTGTCTTTATTGTGAAAGGTTATCTGTGTGACTAACCAAGAATGTGGTCCATAAATGGATCTATTTCACTGGCTTCTATAAGAACAGTGTCGTTTCCCCCATAATAATATTTGATATTGTCATTTAGCAAGTGCTTAGCAAATCTAAACCGTTTTTGCGAGGTTGGTTTCTCTCTTTCTTAGCTGTTTTAGGCACAGTGGTCATTAAATAGGTATTAAGAATGTCTGTTTCTTTGAATGTGTATGTGTAACAAGCTGTGCCTAGACGTGTTGTTTAGTTTAACTCAAACAAATGGTTGGTTCCTTGTGTTTTGACACAAGCCATTACCCACAGGATTTTATTTGTGTACAGGTTGCTGCTATCTCGGCCTAAAGTTGACTTAAACGCCAATGCAGGAATAAGACTTGAATTCTGTTTCCAAGCTGCAACTCTCATATTCCTTGAGAAATGAGAGTGTTTTAAAAAAGAGCAATATTACAGGTGTGGGTTTGATTGATGTGTTGTGATTGGGGTGGACAGCAGTAATGTGAACAGTCTGAGTTGTGCTTATGAGATCAGTACAGTGAATCAGTAAGCAGAGCAGAGAACTCCTAGGAGAGCGCAGAGCCATCCAAGCCACAAAATTACAGTATCTTAGCTTGTGGCCACGGGAATGTGCACAATGGTTTTCTAATGAGGACTTTAGACATGTCGTCCCAGACCGCAGACGAGTGCTGCAGCGACCAGCAGAGGGCAATATGTGTCCTGAAGCTATCTGACCATCATGCAATCTGATCCATAATGCACACACACACACACACACACACACATAAATATATATGAATGCACTGCTTGAACAGTTACCACATATCAAATGCATTTATTTATGTGCAGTTTAAGAATGTTAATGGTTTCTGGACAAAGTAATGGTGTGGCCATGTGCATAAGCTGTTAGTTTTCTAAACCAAATAAAATGGATCTTCGCTTAGATGTTTTATTCCCATGAAGTTAGGCTGAACTAATGAGGAATGGGATGGTGGGTCCAGTGGGGTTATGAATTCAGTTCCGCCCCAGTGTTCTGGCAGATATGGCTATAGCTGTAGATTCTGAATCTGTAATCAAAGAGACATTTAAAAATGTGCGTTTTAAACCTTGCAGTGCACCAGGAAAAGAAAAGCACAGAATACGTAATGAGTGATATTATCTAGTGCTGTGAAGGTTGATCTAACTGCCTCTTATTTACAGCACTTATTTGTATACATTAAGATTAATTTATTTGTGTATTATTTACTTACTTCGATATTTACCCATGACACTACAAAGGATAAGCAGTTTGGATAATGATGGATTGACTGATTCAACTGATTGATTGATTGATCGATCAATTTTCTTCACAATTATTTATTTACATAGATTGGGAATTAAGAAAATACTTGTTTATTTATATATGTATTTATTTACTAATTTACTTCTTGTTTGTTTAAATCTGTGTTATTATTGTTATTCCTCAAAAAAAAAAAACAGATTAAATTTTTTATGTTGGAAAAAAAAAACATTTGAGGGCATATTTTGAATATGTGACACAAGTTAATTTTAAATTGTAAAATTCATATGTTTATTTTGTCTCTTTATGCCACTGTATGTGTATTGTTGTAAGCATGCACAGAGGTTAAAGTATTATGAGCAATGTGTGTTAGTTTCTGTCTGCACACATTTATCTAAGAGCTGGCATATTCACTAATCATGTGTTAAATGCAAATATAATAAGCCATGCAGCAGATATCAGATATCTTGTGGTTGTTGTGGTAGTGTGTGAGTGTGCCAGTGCATGCTGAGTTAAAACAGCTGCTTCTACAGACCTGCTTCCAGCTGCTTCCAAATTGGTCTGCCATTAAGTTATTATCTGTTTATGGCTCTATCACAGGCCGCCTCTGGCAGTAATATCCTCCATACAGTGGAATGGTTAGAGATGGGTTTTCGGGTCTGGTGTGATAATTGTGCATGTCATACTCATAAAGGCTGGATACCATAAAGACTTGGACTAGTTTTGTGTACAATCACTGTGGAGACTCTGGACTGCTTGTGTTTTTGAGTTTGCCTTATCATGTTTCTTGTATACACTCATACAAATACATATATCAAATTATAAACTTTGTATTAACAAAGTGATGAAAATGAAATGTTCATGAGGTAGACTGTTGCAGACGTGTCTGATTTTAGAAATAATTGACTACTTTTCCAGACTGTCTACTGATTCAGTACACTTTTGATCTTTATTATTTGTGTGTGATGCATATGTTGTGTTGCATATGCTGTAAACACAACAAAAATAATCATGACACTGTAAATGTGGCCTTTTCCTGAAGCTACTCAGTAGTTTCCTATGCTGGTTAGGTAATAATTTGTTAAGTACAAATAACTGGGTATGCACTTTAATTCATTACAGCTGAATAAGAAACACCAAGGCATTCATTTACAATAATTACTTTGCATAAATCACAATGTAATGTTCTGTAATCGAGATCTTGCAGCAACAGTACTATTATTTATTTTTTATTTTTTACTTGTGCATGAAATCACCACATACCAACAGTGTCGATTCATGACAATATAACACAGGCGCCAAAGCAGTTGAGGATCCACTCACATGAATCCCTCTATAGTTGGCAGATTAGCAAAAAATTACCATTGTTTGCCAAAAAATGTACTGACAGTTACATACAGTACGTATCCCAACATTTTGTTATTTAAGATTTATGTTACACCTTAAATCACAATGGAAATAATTGTAATGTTAATATTTAACCAGTATGCAGTGCATTAACAGCTTATATGGACTGAATGGCCTTGATATATATAGTCAGTTATTTTGTGTCTATATTTGATTGGTAATTGATTAATTATAGCACATTACTTTTAATTGCTACCAAGTGAACAAACATTTAAACCACTTCAATTTTTCTTTTGATACTGTGCCCTTACACCTAAACATAGCCAAAGGTGAAGCACTCACAGAACAGACTGCAATAACTGGATGCAGTTTGACTTCAGTGACAGTTGTGTGTAAGTGGCGGTTTGTGTGCTGGCTCCATACTACAAAAACACAACCACAATGGTGTGCAAACATATAGCTGTAATTTATCAGAGACTTTACAATGAAAGACAAGACAGGAAATGAACTCAGCTCAAAACCTACAAATTTATGACCATTTCATTCACTGGCAAATTGCATTTTGGAGATACTCCTCCCCCCTTTTTAGCCCTGGCTTGCAATATTTACCTGTCTTTCATCTGAGTCAGACACTTACTCTGGAATTCATGTAAGTGGCACATTTTATATAAATTTTATCTGCTATATATATATATAAACTAAATCTAAAATAATTCCAAAATGTACTTTCACCCCTCCGTAAAGAGCTGGATTGAATAATCTGTAGATAAACAAATAGCTTGATGTTGCCTGACCTCGATTTCATGCCTTTCCAATTCCTACAGATAGGAATATTGTGATGTGCGTTTTAGTTGCACAGCTTTGGCAGCACACAAAGGAGAGCAATCTGCCTGCTGTCACTACAGCGTAAGGTGAACATTCATAAGGCAAGTCATTTTCAGAAACAGCCTTCCAAACCTCACAGCAGTGTGACAGACAGGCCATTTAAGATACAGACAGACATGAGTAAACTCGCTGGAAACCCTCTGGTGAACTGTCTTATCACGGCATGCAGCTGGCAGATTAATTCACTAATGGAATCCTAATTAAATGATTTATGAAATGTCTACCTTGTGTATGACATGTCTTGGGTGTCCCAGGGTAAACTGTAATCAGTAGCAACCACGTAGAGATTTAATAAAACTCTTGGTGAATGGGAGAATGAAGATTGCTGCTCAAACAATGTGTGGCAATTAAGTGCATGAAGAATATATTTCTGCTTTTTTTTTCAAGTGCCGTTCTGTATTGTGTGTTGTAATTAGAATCTCTCTCTTATACCTAGTCATGCATCACTATTATGAAGCATGTTTCAAGGTCCAAGGTTCACAGTGCTGCTTTCATTTCAATTAAATTTCATAAAGAACCATGGAAACACATCACCTGTCAATTAGTGCAAATCCGTATCGCACCAAGCCCGCAATTTGCTCAGTGAAAAATGTTCATTTTGTCCTCTGAACTGAGCTGTAACAGTCCATGGGGAAGCTTTGCAGCACTAAGACAGATTGGGGGTAATCATTCCCGTACCACCACGGAGAACCCCATTCTGTACCACATTTTCTAAGCTGCTGGCATTTCTTATCTGCCATCTGTTTTTTTTGAATATTCAAAACTGTTGAGGTTTAAATGAAGATTTTCAAGTATGGAATACTTTCAAAACCAGAATATGATCGGAATATGATCTGGTTGAGTGAAAACTACAGTATGCATGCTGAAATTGGTAGATTAGCCTTTAGCAAGAAGCATTCCTTTCTCACAGTAAAAAGAAAAGTGTTCAAATGCAAATTATTTATTAGATTAGATTTTTTTTTTTTCAAGTATGGAGACTTTTGGCCCTGTGGACTTGTGGTAAGGGTTATCATTACAGTATATAATGACCCAAGAAAGCTTGCAGAGATTTGTTACCAATACTATATAACACAAATGCCATATTAAAGTGAAACATTTTTTTAGATGATTATATTTAATAAATTGAGAGAAGCAGAAATCATGATCATGATTAAAATGTGATTTGAACAGAATTTGAACAGAAACAACTTTAAACTGACTTGAGCTAAATAATGACACTATTAGCCTTTAATAATAGTGTTTATAATATAATATTATACAATATAATAATGTAATTCCTGTCACATCTTATATATTGTAAGTGTTTAATTGAATTCTGTGATGGAAATTACAGTACTTTTTTATTTTTTGGAATAAAAAAATGAAAACTCTTTTCATAGCTAACATTTTACATATTGCGTAGCATTTTATAAAATTTCCTAAATATAATTATTTAACTTTCATGTAAGAAATAACTTTTTGTATAATATATAGAAATATATTTCCCATATTTAATTTAAAGTTTAGTATTCTAATCCTGTTACACTAACTATTACTGGTGCAAAATTGCTTTTTATAGTGGAAACAAAAGTTACATACTGTTTATTTTATTAAAAATCAGTAAAAAAAATAAAAATAAATAATAATAATTCAACTCAAAGTTTTGTGAATAGCTTCTTCTCCAAAAGAAGCTTGCAGGTAAAAACTAATATTCTGTGGTTTCGTCTAACAGAAGTAATTAAGCAAAGATTGCTTGATGAAGCCTGTAGAGTTTGATGTCAACCTTATTTGTTTTACTAGCACATTCCATGCATGCAATGACATGTTTGAATTGTGAGAGTAGCACACCTGACCAAACCCCTGTTCCGATGGGACAAATGGGACATGCTGGAGTAATTTGCTTGCAAATTTACCCTTTTTTTTTTAAACAATGGTTTGGAAAACCAGAGTCAGTACTGTACTTCCTGCCAAGTAGCCTGCCACAACAAATCACCAGGCCTCCAGTGGTGGAGCTGTCTTTGTGAGAAAGCTATTTTACTGCAGAGAGTAATTGCCACTCAAATGAAAATGCACCTGTAATGCATGCTGCTAAATGTATTGCCTTTCTGTTGGCAGCATTTCCACAGCATCTATATCAGAGCTGAAATTGCTCAGCATCATCAACTTTCATAGTGCTTTCATAGTGCTCCAGTGGAAGTGCACTGGATGAAAACAGTAACTCAGGGGAAGTACCTGCCTGCTGTGTTAACAGTCAGCCAGCCGCACATTTATCTTTACTGTGAACTGCATGGCAGACAAAGAGGAGTTGACATCTCTTGGTTGGACGGTGGCGGTCTGAGATTTATTTCATACAGATTGTATATTATATTCAAGAGAGGCTCTGACTTCAGTGCAGAACATCTTGGTGAAAGTGTGAGGCATCAAATTGAGCATAAAGAGAAAGCAGCCACCTCGTCAGTTGGGAAATATGTCTTTCAGATACAGTATATATATCAGACACACATGCCAGATGATTTTGTTGCCATGTCATGATAGCTTGTTGTTCTGAAATATATATATATATATATATATATATATATATATATATATTATTGTTGGTATCTTTATTTTTGTAATTGTATTGCCTTTTTTCAATTAAATAAGTATTTTATTTCATTCTGTTTATTCATGTATTTGTTTGTTTTTTATTTGGCATGCGAAAGTTTGGGAAACCCTTGCACAATCTGTGAAAATTATTGAATGAAAATATTTTTATCAAAATAAGAGAGATCATACTAAATGCATGACATTTTTTTATTTAGTACTGTCCTGAGTAAGATATTGAAAAAAAAAAAAAAAAAAAAAAAGATGTTTACATTTAGTCCACAACACAAAAAAAAAATCGCTAAAATTATTAAAATAACCCCATTCAAAAGTTTGGGAACCCTTGGTTCTTAATACTGTTTGCTGTTACCTGATGATCCACAACTGAATTTCTGTTTAGTGATGGTTGTGCATGAGTCCCTTGTTTGTTCTGAACAGTTAAACTGAGAACTGTTCTTCAGAAAAATCTTTAACGTCCTGCAGATTCTTCAGTTTCCCAGCATCTTTGCATATTTGAACCCTTTCCAGCAGTGACTGTATGATTTTGAGTTTTTGATTTTTTTTTACACTGAGGACAGTTGAGGGACTCAAACACAACTATTAAAAAAGGTTCAAACATTCACTGATGTTCCAGAAGGAAACAAGATGCATTAAGGTGAAAACTTTTGGAATTTGAAGATCAAGGTAAATTGTACTTGATTTGTGTTCCGGGAAACATACAGTATCTTCTGTTGCTTACGAAGGGCAGAACTAAATGAAAATAACAATAATAATAATAATGTTTCAACAAAGTAAGAAATTTTTGACATCTTCATCGTGTTCAAAGGTTTTCACCCCCCAACTCTTAATGCATCTCGTTTCCTTCTGGAGCATCAGTGAACATTTGAACCTTTTTTTAGTAGTTGTGTTTGAGTGTCTCAGTTGTCCTCAGTATGAAAAGATGAATCTTAAAATCATACAGTCACTGCTGGAAAGGGTTCAAATATGCAAAGATGCTGAACCAACGTTTTTTTTAATATACTAATGTTTTTTGGCATAAAAGTAAAACCATTAATTTTTACCCATACAATGTATTTTCGGCTTTTGCTACAAACGTACCCCAGCAACTTAAGACTGTTTTTTTTGGTCCAGGGTCACATATATAAATAATAGGCATAAATAAAATAAATAACAAAACTATGTTTGTTTAATTCTTTTCTGTCTTAACTCTTAGCAATGAAATGAATCCATTCCATGCTCAACGTTTGGCCTGCAAAATAATCTAAAGACTTGCTAACAATCATATCTCTTCGGCGCCAACAGATAAATAGAGTACAATGTACAGTTTTCTTTCAAAGCCCAAAAGCTTTTTTCTGCGCTTATCTGAACCATGTTTTTATTTAAAGGCTACATTTCCACCTTTTCAGAGATATCTACTCCAAACACTTCCTCTGTGAAACATTACTCCTCACACTCATTGTTTTCATGGGCCTCATGAGAGGAGATCAATGAGGTTTGGGTTTGTATTTAATACTGCCTCTGTAGGAACGGCTGGATGGACTTTGATAGGTAATAGATCAGACCGTATTGAATGACCTAAGACACAAATTATCTCATTGGCAGTCGGAGATCGATTATGTGTGTTCACATGAGTGTATATGTGTGTGGGACAGCTTACAAAAGCTCTGCAAACCCTAAAAATTATATTTTAGTATATTTACAAATTAAATTGCATTGAATTTATTTAAACTTTCCGTGGCTTAAAGGGATAGTTCACCAAAAAAGGATTACTCTGTCATTACTTACTGACCCTCATGTCGTTCTAAAGCCTTAAGACCCTTGTTCATCTTCAGAACACAAATTAAGATATTTTTGATGAAATCCAAGAGCTTTCTGACCCTGCATATACAGCAATGCAACTGAAACGTTTCCAGGCCCAAAAAGGTATAAGTACATTCTTAAAATGTGACATCCGTGGTTCAACCATAATTTTATGAAGATATACTTTTTGTTCATAAAAAAGAAAGACTTCATTCAAAAACAACTTCTCTTCTGTGTCAGTCTTTGCAGCGCTTTTAGTAGAGTGCCACGACGCATACACCTCATTTAACGATTGTCATTTATATGTCATTTAACAATTTCTGTATACCTTTCTGGGCCCTTGAAATGTTTCAGTTGTATTGCTGTCTATGCAGGATCAGAAAGCTCTCGGATTTCACCAAAAACATTGTAATGTGTGTTCCGAAGATGAATGAAGGTCTTCCAGCTTTTGGCATGTGGGTCAATAATTAATGACAAAAATGTTTATTTTTACAGACATTCAGATGTTTTAAGATAACAATAAGCTTCCAAAAATGCTAAAGGGATATTTCACCCCAAAATACAATTCTGTAATTATTTTCTTGTCCATTTCAAAACATATATGAGTTTCTTTCTTTGAGGGTGAGTAAATGACAGAATGTTCATTTTTGGTTGATCAGTCCCTTTAATTCATCACACAAGGGTATCAATACCACAAGTTAGCTCAAAATAGATGTGAATAACTGATCCCATATTAAACATAACTTATTTTGGATCCATCTGAATTTACAAACAGGGATGAATAAATACTGCAAATGAATGAAAACTAATTTTTGCTTAGCAGGAACATGTGAACCAACCAACTCAAGTATGAGAAACCAAAACCGTGTCTTGGCATGTTACTGCATATCAACACTATGACGAAGAAACCCTTTATTAAGATATTGTTTGATCAAGTTGTTTCCCCCTTTTACCCAATGGAGATTGTTTTCTTCACCCCTTTCACTTGTGTATATGTGTGTGGTCTCAAAATATTTTGTATTAACATCTTAGAATACATTACCTGGACAAGGACTAATGGAAAAACTGTTTTATTGAATTTTTTTATTTATTTATTTATTTCTGAAACATGTTTAAACATTGTTTTCTCCTTCTTTTAATGCCATAACAATCCTTCAGCACCTTGAATGGATACTAATCACAAAGACTCGACATCAGGGCTATAAAACAACACAGATATCTCACTTCCCCAATGTTGATATGGTGAGACTTGAGAGGTTTATAATTCATGCCAGATATCGAGCTCAAATTCCAATATGTCATTTATGCCAACCCTCGATCTGTCAACATAGTTTTTCATTCCTTTTATTTTTCCATCAAAAGAGGTTTCCTAGATCTACTCCAGATCTACTGTTTTTTTCATGCCACTATTTATTTTTGTTCAGGTTCAGGCCATTGGGACAGGGACTACAGTCATGCAAGGCAAATTGTCAAGTTAAATCTGCTCAGCTGGTGGTGGAGCTCTGGATGACGCCCCAGAACCACATGCCACAGGGATTTCAAGGCTTCGAAGAATGCACACATGCTGTTTTGGGGTGCAGTTGTAGTGACAACCCTTCAATGGAGCAGTCCTTTCTGTGTGCCAAATAACAAAGGATTTATACCTCTGTAACTCATCACCAACCAGACAGAGCACGCCAGACACACAGTCTCAGGGATTCAGAGTTCACTGGGCAGGGATGAGACAGCAGCCTGCATTCATTTACAAGATTTGCACATGCACAGTTGTAAAGACCCCTCAGATGAGCGAGAACAGTGTCCTGAGGCTAATCGTTGAGGAACTGTAATTAGATCACAAGTACTCCATGCCTTTTTGCTATATTTGGAATGGCAGAACCAAAAAGGCATGTTGTTTTGTGAGCCCCATATCATCTAATAAGGGATTGATAGGCAGCGCAACTGGCTGGCAGACAAAAGTGTCTGGAGTAGACCTGTCAGATGTGATTTTAAATACAATAAATAAAAATACATACATAAATACATACTTTCAGTTATAATATATACATTTTTACTTTTTTTTTCCACACCTTACAAATCTATACTTTTGGATCTATGCTAAAAATGATTTGGATATTTTCTAGTGCATAGAATTTATCCATTATTATTGTGATGAAGTGCATTTTTTTGTGAACTAATCTTGTGAGAAAAGATGGTTGCATATTTTGTTATTGCATATGCAGTGGTACAACATATTTTTAAGTGTGTTTGACTTGTCCAAATGTGTCCAAATACTTTCTGTGGCCACTGTAAATATTAACAGCAGCACAAAATAAAGGTCTTGGTTGTGAAAATAAAATGTTTTACCTACATTCAGAAACATTTTCAGCCTGTCTTTTCAACCCAGTCTCTTTCCAAGCAGAGAGTTTTGTGCATTCTCAACACAAGAGACTGGGAGAGAAATGTGTTTAATTACATCACCCTTATCGATGTGATTTATGCCCTTTTAATTATCTCCTCGTTAGGCCTCCTCCAGCATGAGAGAGAAAGCTGTATTTATTTTAGGAGCATTTCGTGCTTTCGTTCAGCTTTGTATTCTCTTTCTCATGCTAGTACAGGGAGATGATGACTGTTTGTAAGTTAATCGCTGATAGCCTGGGTGAAATATTTCCTTACTAACTAGACAAGAACAGAGAAAAACAGCCATATTTTGAGCCTCAGAATAATTATCATGGCTATGGCTACATAAGATCAGAATGGGATCAATACAGTATATGAAGGTAGAGGTAAAGATAAAGCACCGACTTATAGCAAATAAACCTCAATCTAACTATCTACCGTCTCTCTTTCAGATCATTTTTACTTGTACAGTACAGCAGCAATTTGAAGTAAAGTGAAGCCTATGGAAAAGCAATACATTATGGTCTTTAGACCCACCTCTGCCAGAATCTCGAAGAACATGAGAGTGTATACTTGCTAGGCTGAACACACATCAAGGGAAAAGCCATTTTTGAACATAATGTTCTTTGTCACCCATGTTCCAGCTTTGAGCTTTGGTTGAAAATTCCTGCTGTCTGCAACTTGGAGCGAATGCATATTTTATCAAGGCTTCACACCATGTGTGTTGTATTTACGACTCCTTGCAGGCTAGACAGTCCTCAGCGCTTTTGTGCATTATTTAGAACTCTGACAAAGTTTGTTTTCAAGTTTGTCCAAGGATGGCTCTCTATTCCCGCATGGTGTCTCTGTTAATGTGGAGCTGCTTGCCAGAGTGTGGCTTGCTGGAGTTGTGCGTGCGTTCACCACGTTCTGCTTTTTGAAATATAGCTTTAATAAAACACTGTGTGATGGGAGGATTCTGAGGTCGACCTCTGTGTGTGGCCACCTCTGATCTCTGCTGAGACTCATTGGGCTGGGATTCATAATCTTCTGAGTTGTGGGTGATGGGTTTGGAGCAAGCGCATACCAGACTCAACTACTGCTTTCTTGGCCTGTGCATGCATGTGAACTCAATAATGTAGGCCATAAAATGGAAGTATTGAGCTTCAGATCTTGGTATTAATGGTGTCAATGTGCGTGTATGACTTGTTTGCGAGGCAAGCACTGTATTTAAAATGATTTTGCAACCTTTTTCACATAATTTTACAATGTTTTTCCAGTCTATAAATGCCACAGGCACTGTAGAGACACTTGATTGGTTTTGTACATTTTATATTGCAGATTATAAAACAGATGTGATTCTTGCAATTGATTGGTTTATACATTCTTGCTGCTCTCAATACACAATATAATGCTTAAACAATGTTAATTATTAGGGATGCACAATATATTGGTACCACATCTTAATATATTAGAGTTACAGCTATAAGATACATTTATTTTTACATTTATAACAACGTGCAATAATGATAATAATAATTGTTACTTTCTAATACTTTGTAATTATTTGTGAAATTTACTTTTTTTCTACACCAGTTTATATAATTGTGCATGCATAATTTTTCTACTTATACATTTAGCTTCCCTTGGAGTAATTTAACATTTATTTTAATCTATAGTAATTATCTTAAAACACTGTGGAATTTAATCTTGAGCAAATATATATATATATATATATATATATATATATATATATATATATATATATATATATATATATATATATATATATATACTGTAAAAAATTTCTTGTTGTTTTTACAAAAACTTTTTGGCAGCTGTGGTTGCCAGAATAATTTTGTAAAAATACAGAAAACTGTAAACACATTTACGTCAAAAACTGTTAATTTTACAATATAAAGCTGTAATTTACAAACAAGAAAATGTGAATATAAACCAGTAAATTCAACAACACACAAAATTAAATCTGTTTTGTACCTTGAAAATACTGACAACCACCATAATAATAAAGATGGTACTGTATAAGAGAAAGCCACATGAAGTATCAAAGCTCATCACAAGTAGCTTCACCACAAGCAGAAGTATATATTAACATATAGAAGGTGCACATTTATGGAAACACAAAACACCATCATGGTAACACACGTGATACTTAAATAATGCAAAAAGCTTTCATTAAGCAACAGAAGATGTAACATAAAGCTCAAATGTACATAACTGATAACAAGAACTATTTAAAAACATGATTATTTAAACAAAATACTTTCAAACGTGGAGTGTCACGCAGGGAATTCTGGGAATATCAGTTTACAGTTTTAGACTGTAAATTATACATTGATTTGTTCTTTTTTTACTTCTAAAAGCTGTATAATTAACAGAATTTTACTGTAAATTTACATTAAATGCTTTGTTAGATCTTTTACAGTTTTTCCCTGTATATAGTACGGGAACTTACTGTTAACCTATTATCAGTTTTTTTCCGTAGCGTTTTTACAAAATTTTACAGTTAAAATTACACTTATTTTTTACAGTGTATATATATATATATATATATATATATATATATATATATATATATATATATATATATATATATATATATATATATATATATATATATATATATTATATTTCATATTCACCGAGACTTTGTTTTCTAAATGTTTTAGTTATATAGTGAAAATGTAAATTTCTTGAAGCATTTTCTAATGGATTCATGAGGAAACACAGCTGGAAATAGAGGGCTTGTTAAAAACCAATTTGGCTTATATTAGCCTGTGCCCTTCCTCATGTAATGAAAAGTATGCTAAGCGCTCTGGCAGAATAATGTATCATGTCTAGAGTCAAATCATTTGAAGCATATGTTACCAATTTAAAGGAAACATTCTAAAATCATCCATGGCCTTAAATACAAAATGTTTCTCTTGCACAAAATACGTTGCTTGGTGAATTATGTGTGTTAATGTGAATGTGGTGGCAATTGATATGCTACACTTGCAGTAGTAGATCCTCGTTATTGTGAGAAAGGTGCATAAAACAAGTTATTGATTTTATAGGAACGTTGTTTGGGGAATTTGTTGATAACTGTTTGTAATGTGTAATATCTTGTTACTCAGTCACTCATTATTATGCAGCTGGGATACTGCCAATATTAGTAGTCCAATGTCATGGTTTCTTTGGGACCTCAAAAATGAACTCGACCAATGTGTGCAGAATTCGAATTTCTTACGGTTAAAGGTTAAAAACATTTATCCTAGGAACATTCTCTCAGTTCTTTGAAACTCGTTTTAAGATGACATTTTAATAAGACATTGTCTTCTCTGATGTACACAACAGAATATCAAAGATTCGATGGATTTAAAGATGTGACACTGTGAAAGCTGCAAGTGTTTTTAAATGTGTTGCTCCAGTGAAGCAGGGAAGAGAAGTCTCTATTTGCTAAAATAATTGATAGGGAGCCAATTTATTTTTATGGCTAATAAAAGGAAATAAATTTCAGTGCTACAGCCCCATAGTGAGTTAAACTTCCCTTTTTGCTTGTTTTGGTTTCATTAAGGGTCAAGTGTCAAATCCATGCAATATATTTATCCCATAATGTGGTTCCCATTCAAAAGCTTTAATTTAGGCCTGGAGATACACAAAAACATGGACAATGGACAAAAACTCAGTCTACTATAAATACTGACAATTTAACATGATTGCCTTTGCACTAGCTAAACCACCCGGCTAATAAATAACAGTTCAAATCTGCAGCAAATTTTGTAAAAGGGATTCATTGATAACGATTTATTTAATAAACTACACTAGGTTACCAAACTTCTTCCATATAATGCATATAGTCACACATGTTCAAAATATACAATGCTATCATTTTCAGGCCAAGGTTATTTAGAAGGTACTGTAATAATAATAATTTAAAAATGCCTTATCCAGACATTTGTTTCCAGTCATTGTGAAAAAGTAGACAACCTTGGCACAAGGGCAGGCACGGCACTCTGAGAAGTGAACACTTTTGTCTCCTGTTTCTCTGGAGATTCAGGCAGTCCATCACTTCCATAAGCTCATTATTGATTAGAGAGGCTTCTGTGTGATGTGCTCTCCCCTCAGTGTTACAGTGCTACACTGTGTCTTTATCAAGTAGCGGAAGTTTATCAAGCAGGTCACTGATAAATGTAATCCTTGGAATGTAATTAAAAAGGGACAGTATTTTACCCTTTAGCTGCATCAATGGCTTTGCCTTGCTAATGCATTAGTTTACATGAACTAACAATGAACATTTTTTGTTTAAAGCATATGTGTATACCATTGTTCACTATATGTTCATGATAGTTCACATTGCAATAGGTAATATTAATAGATAAGAATATATTATGTTTAAATTAACAGTAACAAATATTATAAAGATAAAAAAAAATGTTCCTTGTTGGTTAATGTTAGCTAATGTAGTTAATAAATTAAACCTTTTGGACAGTGTTACCATCATTTTCCTTATTTTGGTCTAGAGGAAAATGTTTGCTAATTTTTAGAGAACATGCACAGTTAAAATAACAAAGAAATTTAGTTTACAGTGGGAAATTCATGAACCATATCAGTGCTCACTATTATCAAAAAAAATTTTTTTTTACTTTACACTTGCAAATTGCTTACAAAAAATAAAATAAAATATACATTATTACAATATACAATTGTATATTTTAGTTAACTGTTCATTTTAACTATATGTAGTCAACAAATGGAAACTTTTTGTAAAGTGTTATTATATTTCTTATTTTGTTATTGTTTTTCCTTTGTTTATTATGTTAGTTTATGTCCTATATACAGTATGTGCCGCCCCTTTCCCCTGATTTTTCTTAATGTTTGTTTTCTCATTACAAAAAAAAGTTATTTTATGAAGTAACTGACATCTACGTAGTTGTAGTTGTAGGATGTGTTGGTGTCGGCAAACAGTAAGTGCCCGGACAGGAGTCAGGATTGCTTTTTCATCCTAACCCTTTAAAAACAACCTCAAGCTTTGTACAAACAGCAGCAGGAAATTGCTGCAAATTGTGCACACCAGTGTGGGCATTATCCACCGTTTCCCACTGCCACAGAAAGCAACTTTCTCCTCCTTCCATCCCCTATAAAATCTGCTCGTGTTTGCTGGGAACTCCCCCTGCTATCCTCCAACTTTTAGCATTCCCTCCCAAACATCACAACAAAAGTCTGTTTATTTAGTCTACATCTCTAGAGGCATATAGCCCCCTGCAACCCCAGAAAGCCCTGCTGTTCCTTCTCTGAACAAACCTTGAGGCATGTTTGTTTTTCTCTGATAGACTTGTTGTGCCATAATTATCACTAAGTGCTTTAGCTGCAATTAAAACCCACTGTACCAGTTTTCTCATTTGTTTTCTCATTTTAGCAGAACATTTAGTGCCGCAGAGAAGAAACATAAAGAAATTAAATTTACAGTGGGGAATTTGTGAATCACATCGAATGTTTAAAAGTTTTACCATTTTACAGAATGTTTTACAATATACAAACACAATTTAGTCTTATACTGCATACTGTATACATTTTACCTTGAGATTAAATGTGTTAGCATTACTTTACTATATTAATTAACAATGAAAATTAATGTTTCTTTCAACATCTACTTATATATTTCTAAAATCAAATGTTGTTTCTCTTCATATTATTTAATGGACCTAAGCTTGTTACGGAATACCAGGACAGGAGGCTGTAAGTAACAGAAACACAGTTTATTGAGGCACAAGCAGAGGAGCGGGTAGTGCTGGGTGAAGAGATGGTGCTGGAGGCAGTGAAGAATGGATCCGTAGATGAGGGGTTTTGACACTGAAGGAAGAGGGTGTACCACACACACGCACGATGAAGCCGAAAAAACGCTTCTCAATATTATTAACTCATCGTTATCTTTAGGTCACATCCCAAAACCATTCAAGCTGGTGGTTATTAAGCCTCTTATTAAGAAACCAAAACTAGATCCTAGTGAACTGGCAAATTATAGGCCTATTTTAAATCTTCCATTTATGTCTACAATTTTTGAAAAAGTTGTGTCTGCTCAATTGAGCACATTTCTGCACAAAAATGATCTGTATGAAGAATTTCAGTCAGGTTTCAGGCCCCACCATAGCACAGAAACTGCACTTGTTGAAATTACAAATGACCTGCTTCTTGCGTCAGATCAAGGCTGCATCTCATTTCTAGTTTTACTTGATCTCAGTGCTGCGTTCGACACCATAGATCATGACATACTCATAGATCGTTTACAAAACTATACTGGTATTCAAGGGCAGGCTCTAAAATGGTTTAGATCCTGTCCGATCGCTACCATTTTGTTTACTTAAAAGGGGAGTCATCTCATTTATCATCAGTAAAATATGGAGTGCCACAAGGATCCGTCCTAGGTCCCCTTCTATTTTTAATATACATGTTGCCCCTTGGTAATATTATTAGAAAATACGGAATTAGCTTCCACTGTTATGCTGATGATACTCAGCTATATATCTCAACGAGACCAGATGAAACCTCTAAATTATCTGAGCTAACAGAGTGTGTTAAAAATGTAAAAGATTGGATGACCAATCATTTTCTCCAATTAAATTCGTATAAGACAGAGATATTAATTATTGGACCAAAAAACACTACACAGAATCTTGTAGATTACAATCTGCAACTAGACGGATGTTCTGTTACTTCTTTTACAGTCAAAAATCTGGGTGTTATATTAGACAGCAACTTGTCTTTTGAAAATCATATTTCCCATGTTACAAAAACTGCATTCTTCCATTTTAGAAACATTGCCAAGCTACGAAACATGTTATCTGTTTCTGATGCAGAAAAGCTAGTTCATGCATTCATGACCACTAGACTGGACTATTGAAATGCACTTCTAGGTAGTCCAAAATGCAGCAGCTAGAGTCCTTACCATATATGATCATATTACCCCAATTTTACAGTCTCTGCACTGGCTACCTATTAAGTTCCGTATCAGTTACAAATTATCATTACTTACCTATAAGGCCCTAAATGGTTTAGCTCCTGCATACCTAACTAGCCTTATACCACACTACAATCCATCACGCTCCCTAAGGTCACAAAACACTTGACTTTTGGTAGTTCCTATCTTAAATTGTGAGTGTAGTTGTATCTGATCAAATGTGCATTGTTATTCTTTAGCTTAGCTTAAATTTTACTTTGTTGGAACAACAGCTATGCTAATGATGTCTCTATTTTGTTTCTATGTTTCGCGGTAACTAGGATTTACACAAGCTCCAGTCTGTATCCAGAACACCTGAGAAGAGATGATGCTGACCATCAGAGGACCCTAGATGATGCTAACCCTGAATCAACAACAGAACCAACTAATATTGCTACAAGTGTGACTGCATCATATAATAATCATTAATAATATTAATAATGTTCATCATCTGGCGGACTCCGTCTTGTATAAATTTTTCTACAAATCCTGTCATACGTGCACAAACTGACAGTCACCACTTATAAGCTATTACTAAATATTGTAGAAACATAATTTTCTGTAAAGTTGCTTTGTAACGATTTGTATTGTAAAAAGCGCTATACAAATAAACTTGAATTGAATTGAATTGAATTGAGTGAGCGGCGGCCGCTGAGCTTGAAGGTGGGCTGGTTCTGGATCAGGGTCAGATACTCACCAGTCTGGGAGGTCCATGGAGAAATGGTAGCCCTGAGCTAAGACAGCAAGTTAAGAGTAGCACTGACCAATGCCATTGCCGCGACGAGCCCGCAGAACTTCCTAGCATACTCCACGAATGGTAGATGGTAGGGTTAGGCGGTGAAGCAAGTGGCGATTTCCATGATTGCGTAGGGGAAAAGGCAATAAAACAAAAGATTTACAAAAAAAAATTGAAAAAAAAATGGAGAGAACGGCACTGCTATCTTTTTGTTTTAGGTTCGGTTTTCTGTCATGGTGTGCCAACTGAGAAGGGGAGAGAAAACGAAGGAGAATCCAGAATAAAAACAGACTTTATTTCTCACATATATATGGGGAATCGACGTACAATACCGGACAGCAAACTCAAAACAGGAAACCATTAAATACAGGACTAGAGGAGGGACACAAAGAGGAACAACCTAAAAATCAATGACAAAATGAACATTGGAAACATCTGGCACAAATAAACCATATCAGGGAACAGAAATGTTGAGCTCCTCAATGTAAGGCAGTTATGAAAGGCAAAAAAACACAGAGAGATCAAAGAGCAACGAATGCTCACGCCCGCCAGATCCTCTCTGAATAGAGATGAGATGTTTCTGAAAAATGCATTGCCTTTGAAGGGTGTTGTTACCTGGGTTACCATTTTCTTTCTTTGTGTAGCATTTTGGAATTAAGTTTGTCATGGAAGTGAGAGGATTTGGCAATGAAATGAAATGAAAAGCATGAAGATGTACTGTGGCCTAGCTAGAGCTGTGAGGACAGCCTTCAAATACTCAGTATGAAAAAACTGCTATTGGTTAATCACAAAAATTTACATAAGCTGTACTGTTTCTGTAAGTGTGTCAGTTCTGGACAGTCAGAAAACACATCAAACTGATGGATGGGACTCATTCATGTACTTAAATCTTAAGTTTATTCCTACGTAAAATTGTCACATTCAATGCAACTGTTTACTTAAGAATAAACATATGAGTAGTTTACAGTAACACAGAAATGCATTCTTGTTTTATGAATGAGGACCTTTGGTTTCTTTTGCAAGGAGAAGTAAAAATGATAGTTGTGAGAAATTTACTTTTTAACATTTGACAATAATAAAAAATAAAAAATACAATTGGGAATATTGAATTATATGTCTCGACTGGCCGGTTTTTGCTTAATATACGCGATTTTTGGTCTTTTTTTAAATCTGTGTGCAGGAGGTCATGGGCAGCCGGTCAGCAATGGAAGTGCAGAGCTACATGCCTGAGGTACAGATAGCAGGAAGCAAACAGCCGAATGCACAAAATAAGAGCCCCTTTCCTGTGCTCACTGAAGCTGCGCAAGTGTATCTGTCTCTGTCCAAACAAATCACAAGCAGCAGTGAAGGGATGTTCAGCTCAATTTGTAGCATGTTGGATGAAAAACGAAACGGACTAAACTGTGACAAAACTGAAATGTTTTGTTGCTGTTGTTGTTGTTGTAAAGTAGAACTTGCATACACGTTTGAAAAGCCAGAGGTAAACATTAGTTCTGTATAGGATGATTATTTTTATTTTACCTTAAAATTACATCGACTTAATATTATTTAAAAATCACCTGCTGTAGCACACTGAAAAAAGTGTTTAATTCATCCAATTAAACATTTTTAGGGTAATGATGGACATCTATATTTTTTTAACTTGAGACAATAGTTATTTATTTTTCATTGGCTCAAGTAAAAAAAAAAACAAAAAAAAAAATTATATATATATATATATGTGTGTGTGTGTGTGTGTGTGTGTGTGTGTGTGTGTGTGTGTGTGTGTGTGTGTGTGTGTGTGTGTGTGTGTGTGTGTGTGTGTGTGTGTCTGTGTGTGTGTGTGAATCATTACCCTAATTTTATTTATTTTATTTTTTAATTGAAAACGAAACTCGTGACATTTTGCCAAGTATAGTAACCCGTACTCGGAATTGGTGCTCTGCTTTTAACCCATCCAAGTGCACACACACAGCAGTGAGAAGTGATCACACGTTGTTCCGGAGCAGTGGGCAGCTACAGATCCAGCACCCGGGGAGCAACTGGGGGTTCAGTGCTTCGCTCAAGGGCACTTCAGCCATGGGTATTGAGGGTGGAAGAGAGCACTGTTCATTCACTCCCTCCCACCTACAACTCCTGTCGGCACCGAGACTCAAACCGGCAACCTTCAGATGAATGGATGAATGAAACACTTGGCATTTTTGTTTTATTTGCACCAACAATATTTGATTTTAACATTTTGGAATAATGCATTTGTATAGCATACTTTTAGTCTCACTGGTAAAGACCTTTTTTAAATTTTAAAACTAATTTTAAAACTAAAATACTGAATGCTGATTAAGAATCATCTTCTTGAATGTGTGTTGATTGTGGTTGGATTGTAGAACTATGCAGTTATTGCCTTTAATTTCACATCGTTACAGTTAATCTTTTAATTTAAGGCAATTTCTATGTAGTTTCAACCCAAATAAAATACAAAAGCTAAATGCTGATGTCTGTACCATCTATGTATTGAATGTAGGCTATTTACTATGCAGATACTGCCGTTAATTTCAGATGGTTGCGGTTATTGTTTTGAATAGCCAAAAGCCAGTTTGGCCTATTAAATACCAAATAAACAGCTTGTTTATGCACACCTTCCTTCTTTCTTGTTTGTTGTTTAAAGATATAAAACACACACACACGGTGATGCAGTCACCACATAACTAATGTCTGTATTGTCAGAAATGTACAACAGTCAAAGGCATTTTGTGACGATTCGCACACCAGAGAGAGACAGGAGAGAGTAAGAGATCCAATTGCTGGTGTTTATTCAAGGGGTAATCCAAATCATTGTCGAATACAAGCAGAGGTCAAAGCCAAAAACAGACAGTCCAAAAATAAACAAACAAATAAACAAGTAAGGAACAGGAAAGGGAACTCGGAAGACGAGAGGTTAGGGTCCATCTCGGGAGACGAGAAGATGAAGGGGAATCTCGGAAGACGAGAAGCTGGCAACATGAAGGGTAAGGACTCCATACAAACAACAGGTAAAGACTGGAATATATAGGGAGGCTAATGACAATAGATTTCCTGCACCTGGTGCAATTAACAGGAGTGCAATTACTGTGAAGACAGGACCAGACTAGAGGAATTCTAGTGCCTACGGTGAAGTGCCTAAAGGGAAGTGAGCTCACTAATGGACACCAAGGGAAACAGAGATTAGACAGTGTGACAGTACCCCCTCCTCCACGGAGCAGCTGCCAGATGCTCCACCCGAACCCAAGGGAAAACCAAAAACACAAAGAGACCAGGAGGGAGGTGGAGCGGCGGGGGATCAGGGGGAGGGATGGAGGGCCAGATAAAATGGTAAAACAGAGACAAGAGGACCAGGTAAAATGGGGAAACAGAGACAAGATGACCAGGTAAAATGGGGAAACAGAAACAAAAGAAGTGCAACACAAAACAAGGAGTCCTGGAGGGTGGTGGACCGGTGGAGGATCAGGGGGAGGGACGGAGGGCCAGGTCCTTAGAGGGAAACCGAACGAAAGACACAGACAAGAAACCCAGGAGGGAGGTGGACCAGCGGAGGATCAGGGGGAGGGACGGAGGGCCAGGTCCATAGGAGGAAACAGAAAGAAAGACACAGACTGAAGAATAACCAAAAACGAACACAAAAACACAAGTCCACGAAGGACATCACGTGACAGCCACCAGGGCGTAGCAGAAGACCACCACATCCGTGTGGTCGAGATCAGAGTCCCCAAGGGCGGAGCAGAAGACCACCACGTCCATGTGGTCGAGATCTGAGTCCCCCAGGCCGGAGCAAAAGACCACCACAACCGTGTGGTCAGGACAGACACCCCCAAGGGCGGAACAGAAGACCACCACATCCTTGTGGTCGAGGCAGAAAGCCCCCAGGGCGGAGCAGAAGACCACCACATCTGGGCAGCCGGACCAACGGGAGGACAAGTCTGGTTAGGCAAGTCTGAAACATAGAACATGAGCATGTTAAGAGTAGCCTCCGTGGCCACCACGGGAACACTCGGGTGCTCAGAGAGTTTGACTGAGACATGACGAGTCTCTGGAAGTTCCGCAGAGGTAAGGAGAGACTTTGGTAGTTCATCAGAGACGTGAAGAGGCTCTGGTAGTTCCATAGAGAAGTGACCAGACTCTGGTAATCCCATGGTGTTTATACTGGATTCCAGAAGATCGGTGCTGACTTGACTCTGCTCATGAAGATTATTGGTGACTTGCATTTGTTCATGAAGATCATTGGTGACTTGCTTTTGTTCATGAAGATTACTGGTGACTTGAATTCTCCCATGAAGAACCCCGGTGACTTGACTCGGTCCTTGAAGATCACCAGTGACTTGACTCTGTCCTTGAAGATCAACAGTGACTTGACTCTGTCCTTGAAGATCACCAGTGACTTGACATTGTCCTTGAAGATCACCAGTGACTTGACTCTGTCCTTGAAGATCACCAGTGACTTGACCTGACTCTGAAAGGTCAACGGCAGGGATGTAGTGGAGGCTAAATGCACGTAAACGCCGTTTACGCACCTCCCAAAATTCGGAAATAGTGTTTACCCACCTCCAAAGTGCGTTTATCCACCTCTAAATTGAGTTTATTCACCTCTAAATAGCCTACAGTTATTCATTTTAGTTTCATGTTGTTCATTATTAGTTTCATAGGTTGTTTGTTGTTAAAGACGAAGTTTTTCATATTGCGCTGCAACTTGTCAGTGTTGATCAATTGCTTGCGTTGTTGCCAGTATTGGGAAGTTCGGATCATTTTACTGACTCGGATCTTTGAATCTCGTTCAGCAAAATGAACTAATCTTTTCTCTTACCGTCTCTATGGGACTGACATGAAGAATAAAAGACTCGGACCTCACCTGTCGATTCAGAACCTATGTTGTGTAATGCGCATGTGCAGTCAACACAAAATGAACAAATCACTCGCTGAGACAACTCGGTAGTCCTGAGTCATATTAAAGATTCGTTCAAAATGAACGACACGCAACAGACTGCATCAATATTCAAAAATGGATATCCGGCAATTAATAATAATAATAACGTTCGTTATTTTGAATAGAAATCATCACTCATACAGCAGCCATTCATCTCATCTCCGGTTTATTTGTGTTCATATACATACAATATCCACGATCCGCCAGGGCTATAGTCCAATGGTGCGCACGTTTGAATAGATAATAATTTTGACATGTTTGTAGGATATTTAGTCATACAGAATAATATTTCTATTCATTTTACACTGATTTATGCGATCTGAAGAGTTAAAACAGCTAACAGAGCTAGCGATTACTCTCCTCGGATTTGCATCGGCTATGACATCAGTGCAATATCATTAGTTTGTAAAGCTGTCAATCATCTCACGTGAACCACGTTACCAAAAGGATGTCCTTCTGCAATGAAGCTGTCTGTGTCATTGCAGTCTGTGTCATTGATAAAATATATGAAAGACAAAAGTAAAAAAAATATTTGATTCCAGCTTGTTAAATGTGAATATGTTCTAGTGTCTTCTCTCCTCTGTGACAGTCAACTGAATATCTTTGAGTTGTGGACAAAACGAGACATTAAAGGATCATTCCTGGGCTTTTGGGGAAACACTGATCCACATTTTTCTGACATATTATAGACCAAACAACTAACCGATTAATTGACAAAATATTCAACAGATTAATCGACTATGAAAATAATCCCAAATCCCTAATCATTACGTACAAGTGCATTGCATTGGAACCCCTGGATAAAAGCCTCCCTCTCTATTCCTCTTTTTAAAAAAAATTGTTATCTCTGTTTTATCATTAAGTAAACTTTATAGATTTAAACCTTATTATTCCTTCTTGAATCTCTTTAACAAGAACTTAGATTAATGTATGAATTGAATAGTGATTGTGTGACCTATATGAGGGAACAACCAGTGATACCCTTGGTAGTAATATCAAATGATAGCCCATAGCGATGTCATCAGGATACACATACACCGGTAGGCAGTGGCCCACCTTACCGTGACCACGATGTGGTCACCCAGAATTTATAGTTTACCCACCTCTTTTATTTTACCACTACACCTCTGGTCAACGTTGACTAGCCCTGACTCTGGAAGGTCAACGGTGACTAACCCTGACTCTGGATGGTCCACGATCACCTGACTCGACTTTGGAAAATCAACGGACACCTGACTAGATTCTGGAAGGTCAACAGGAACTAGCCCTGACTCTGGAAGGTCAACGGTGACTAACACTGACTCTGGAAGGTCAACGGTGATTAACCCTGACTCTGAAGGGTCCACGAGCACCTGACTCGACTGTGGAGGGTCAACCGGAACCTGACTTGATTCTGGAGGATCAACTGGAACATGACTCGACTCTAGATGGTCAACAGGAGCCTGACTCGACTCTGGAAGATCAACAGGAACTAGCCCTGACTCTGGAAGGTCAACGGTGACTAACCCTGACTCTGGAAGGTCAATGGTGACTAACCCTGACTCTGGAGGGTCCACAAGCACCTGACTCGACTCTGGAAGGTCAACAGGAATCTGACTTGATTCTGGAGAATAAACTGGAACGTGACTCAACTCTGGAGGGTTAACAGGAACCTGACTCGACCCTGGATAGTCAACTGGAACCTGACTCAACTCTGGAGGGTCAACTGGAACCTGACTCAACTCTGGAGGGTCAACGGGAACCTGACTCAACTCTGGAGGGTCAACGGGAACCTGACTCAACTCTGGAGGGTCAACGGGAACCTGACTCAACTCTGGAGGGTCAACGGGAACCTGACTCAACTCTGGAGAGTCAACAGGAATGTGACTCAACTCAGGTAAGCCCACTGTAGCTGCCATCCTCTGCAGTGGCTCCGGGCTGGCGGCCCCCTTGTGCAGTGGCGCTGGGTTGGTGGCCATCTTGTACTGTGGTGCTGGCTCAGCAGACATGACGTGAACAGACTCTGGATCAGCAGACGTGACATGAACACTCCTGGGAATCTCTAAGATTTTTGACAGCATGGAGAAATAATCCAAAAATGTCTCAACGGCCATCTTGGGTGTTGGCGCTGAGCTGGCGGACATCTTGCACCATGGCGCTGGGCTGGTGACCTCTTTGTGCTGTGGGTGTTGGCGCTGAGCTGGCGGACATCTTGCCTCGTGGCGCTGGGTTGGTGACCATCCTGCGTAATGGTGCTGGGTCAGCGGTCATTCTGCGCAGTGGCGCTGGGCTAGCGGCCATCTTGTGCAGCAGCACTGGACTGGTGGCCATCTTGTGCAGCGGCGCTGGCTCGGCCGACTTGCGAGAAGGTGGCTCCCCTCCGAACTCAGGGTTGACAGGGGGCCATATTTGAGAGTGATGCCGGACCTCCTCTCGACCACTTACTCCTGAGTGACCTCCCCTGGTCCCACGAAACACGACCAGGCAAGTATCCTCGAATCCATTCCTCACCCGCTCGGTGACTGGGGAGAAAATATGAAAAGACATACTGCTGGATCTCTTCTTTTTGTTGGAGTCCTTCTGTGATGATTCACGCACCAGAGAGACACAGGATAGAGTAAGAGATCCAATTGCTGGTATTTATTCAAGGGGTTATCCAAATCGTTGTCGAATACAAGCAGAGGTCAAAGCCAAAACAGACAGTCCAAAAATAAACAAACAAATAAACAAGTAGGGAACAGGGAAGGGAACTCGGAAGACGAGAGGTTAGGGTCAATCTTGGGAGACGAGAAGATGAAGGGGAATCTCGGAAGACGAGAAGCTGGCAACACGAAGGGTAAGGACTCCATACAAACAACAGGAAAAGACTGGAATATATAGGGAGGCTAATGACAATAGATTTCCTGCACCTGGTGCAATTAACAGGAGTGCAATTACTGTGAAGACAGGACCAGACTAGAGGAATTCTAGTGCCTACGGTGAAGTACCTAAGGTGAAAAGAGCTCACTAGTGGACACCCAGGGAAACAGAGACTAGACAGTGTGACACATTTCAAATCAATGGATCTAATAAGTACAAAACTTTCAAATCAGGTTAATACAGCTACTGTATTTTCCGGACTATAAGTCGCACTTCATAGTTTGGTTGGCGCTGCGACTTATAGTCAGGTGCGACTTATTTATCAAAATTAATTTGACATGAACCGAGAGAAATGAACCAAGAGAAAACATTCCCGTCTCCAGCCGCGAGAGGGCGCTCTATGCTGCTCATTACTCCTGTAGTCTACACTGAGCAGCATAGAGCGCCTTCTCATGGCTGTAAACGGTAATGTTTTCTCTTGGTTCTTGGTTCTAAATGAATGTGACTTATAGTCCAGTGCGACTTATATATGTTTTTTTTTTCCTCGTCATCACGTATTTTTGGACTGATGCGACTTATACTCAGGTGCGACTTATAGTCCGAAAAATACGGTACATATAGCCAAAATTATAAATACTCAAAAGTTCAAAAAAAAAACAAAAAAAACAAAGCAATGTAGGATAACGTCATGTGAAAGTTGTTGTTGTGTGTGAAAGTCTTATCTGTAGTGCATACTGTACATTTCCAAACACTGTACGTAGCTGAAATTGGCTGATAGCAAATAAATAACCCAACCTCTTGTAATGAAAACACCCCACAGCTCACAAACACCAGACTTTTTATACCCAGGAACAATCAAAAAAGGACATTAAGGAGTGTTTCTAAAGTGCATACAAATACACTGTCTTAAACTCTTAGCATCAATCCAATCACAGGTCATACATACATTTTCCATCTCATCAAAAACATTAGCAATGTAAACTTTTAAATAGAAAAAAAAAACTCCTTTAGACTGGGCTTGAAATGACACATTTCCCTACCAGGACAAAGCACAATGTGTTCAGCAGGTGAGCCATGCTGACTACTGCTGCTTGCTATTGCTAACTCTATCTACCACATGTCTTTACTTAAGGAAACCTAAACACCCTAGCATCCCTAATGGTAAGGAAGGAAACTGACCACAAAATTCTTATTCACGAGTTCACCCTTACATCTAATCTGATAGCAAATAGTAAGCATATTTTGGCACGCTGTCCCGGGGGAGGGCACCAATCCTGAAATATAGCCCGAACCCAAAGAACTCCCCCTGTCCCTAATGTGGGATAAAAACAGATTAGAAATGAGGAGTTGGGGTGGAGGAGGGATGCCAAAAAACTGTCGTAGGACAGAGGTAGGAAGGCTGCATATATATACACATGTTGTGCTAGTTAAGATGGTTAGCTAGACGAGATGCGCCTGTGCCAAATTGGTTGATTATCTGATCATGCTCCTCCCAAACCTTGTTAATAAAACATAATTTAACAGGCTCATGTTGGGCCCACAATGGGCAATCATGGGATTAATGTGGGCAGTCCCATAGTGTAGGCTGTTTAGGTTTGATGTGGGCTAGCCCTAGCCTGCTGTGCCAGCAAAGAGCCAGCTGTTTGCAGGGTTACATGTGGATAAATGTGATATTATTATTATTATTATTATTATTATTATTATTATTATTATTATTATTATTATTATTATCAACTGTTTGGATTCTCGTCTGACAGCACCAATTCATTTCAGGTGATCCATCGTTGAACAAGTAATGTAATGCTCAATTTCTCAAAATATGTTCTAATGGAGAAACAAACTCATCTACATCTTAGATGGCCTGAAGGTGAGGACATTTTCAGCAACTGTTCATTTTTGGGTGATCTATTCCTTTAACCAAACAAGCACAAAATCTAACATAGAAACTATTGTATAAAATAAACTAAGCTAAAGCAAAAAGTTTGTTTGTTTTTGGCAGCAGTTTTCCACTGAAAAATAATTATTTGTCAATGGCAGAGATCCCATCCCGCATGGTCTTTAACATTAATGTTGCTTTATTTTGCACAATGCTGCATTGATTTTGTTGTTTAGCTTTGCTAATTTTTAAGGCGCTTAAGCAGATATCTCCCAGTGGAAATCTAAAATCGCCATGAGTTAAAACAGCAGCCCAGGGCGATGTTCATTGACCGAGGGCAGTTCACAGGACCCATCATTTGACTTTCCTCAAGTTTAAATGCCTTAAACTCAAATTAACGCCACACACTGCCTGACAATTATGGCCTTAAGGAGGCATGTTTATTAGCTTAGCTTTCTCATTCATTGAAACTGATACTGATTTGAACAAATGTCAACATGCATATCCTTGAAAATAATTAGATAGTGGCAAATTTATTCTGCATGATATTGCGGTGGTGTGTTTCATCTAGTAGCTACATAGAGAGCCTCACTATTTGTTATTGATGTGAGCTTTCTTAGGAAAATGTTGTCACCGCAGTCAAATAATATCTGCTTTCAGCTTATGTTAGGCACGGCGAGTATAAAGACAACATGAAAACATAACCTCATCTTTTCAACTAAAGCAAAGCAGTATGACTCACAAGGACAGTTTAAATTACACCTCAGGTTTGGAGAGCAATTCAATAGGAAGTGAATAAATCTGAGGATGAATTGTCTCACCACATCCTGAGCAGCAGACACCTGATCTAGCCAGAGGGAGGCTGCAGTAATGTGCTGGTAATACAGTCAACACAGGAAAGCTGCACATCTCCATAGGCGCCTTCGCCATCATTCTGTGAGAACAGCTGAATTACATTGAGCTCAGATCAGGCCATTTGATAAATGCGTCATTTTTTTAATACCTGACCGATTTCACAATACACTGAGGATGTAATCTGTTGTAACCATTGTGTTATGCGACAAGGAAAAGTAGAATAATCTCATACTAAAACATAATTACTAAAAGGTAATGTGCATAAACATCAATCTTTTACTTGAAGTGACTTTTTGAAGACTTTTTTTGGGGCTGTTACTGAACTTTAGGTGGACAAATGTCCAAACCGCACATGAAAATCGACTTAAAAGTAGCTTTAATAATGGATAAATTCAGATGTAACTATCCACAGAAATTCAAAAATGGCAAACATGGAATAAAGTCATAAAACCTTTTGAAAAAACAAAAACAAAAAATAAAATAAAAACCATTAAAAACAATTGCGCATTGAGTTGAAATGAAATGCCATAGACACTCTTTCACTTTTAAACAAAATTTTATGTTCTGTTTTATGAATTATGGAGAAATTAATTGATAGATCTCCAGATAATCTAATATTTCTTCTTCATTTCTATCTTTAAAAGATTTTAGGATCCTCATATGCAAATTGTGTGTGTTGCATCAAGAGCGCAATTATATTATTTGTGTTTCTTTTTTATTCCCTTGTTTTTATTAATTTATAATCATGTATTCATCTAAAATATAATCCTTAGCCATTTATGTAATTTATAATTTGATCATTTTTATGATTGAATTGTTTATTATTTGATTATGTTTTTATATTTCCTTGCTTATGCATTTTCATTGTTGTTTAATCTTACGAATTTGTGGGGTTCATGGACAGTGTTTTCTGAATGAATAAGAGATAAAAGGGAATGTTTATGGAAATTCAAGGTTTATGGGATGTTGTTGTGAAGCAGTATAACACTAGTTTGAGCATTGAAAAGTCTGAGCATTGAAACATTTGCAACTAAAATTATTCAATAAACTATGCACTTTTTATCATCATCACTTCGTTTACTTCAACCTTTCGATTGCGAGTCCGAATTGAGTCCGACGAATTGTGGAAGGCCATTAGGCCACGAATTGTGTGTATGGGAGGGAGAGGGGTATATCTGTCCAATCAAGTAGCCTATAGTTTACATATAATATCTGACAACCGCTTTCTTTATACTTTCGCCTGGCACCGCAGCGTGAGCCTCCGCTGACTGCGCGTGCACCTCCCAATACAGACGAGACATTTATACTTGACGCAACTGTTTTAGACTGAAAACCAGACCATACAACTGATTTAGACGTGGGTGCCGGTGTGATGAGATGTACTAATATCCGTCTGCTCGGGCATGATTGTTTTAGGCCTCTAATTGATTGATTAGGTATGATTGATGAGGTAATAGGGGTTGCACGGTTTGCTGCAAAAAAAAAACGAACCATTCAGTTCACCACACACGGTTCGGCATGCGCTTCAACTTAAATCTGTAATATGGCTTGCTATAAATGGCACATAAACAGGGTTCAGCTAATAAATGTTTCTGTTGATGCATGCGCATTCTGGCTTCCCAGACATTACAAAAACATGAGAGGAAAAAAAACCTGGACAAATCATTCACTCTTGTTCAACGCGAATGCTGTATATGAGCAGTAATTTATTCCGTCATCACCTGAGTGCTGATATCTGTGTTTAAACTAAACTCATTTAAGCTTTGTCAGTTTAAACATTTAAGAGCCAGAGGAAATGAGCTCGCGCGTGCAGTGTTGAAGATGTGTGCGTGCGCTCATCCGAAGCGTGCAAACCCGCGCCTCGGCACGCACGCAAATATAAGCTCTCTCTGAAATATTGTGTTTAAATGGATAAATTCACACAAAAATCATGTCAAAATGACAAAATTTTGGTAAGTATCCTACAACAATCATAGCCAACTGAATGTAGGCCACAGGATCAGTGCATTCTCTTAAAGAGACAGTCTTTATATTAATTGAACAGCAACAACAAAGAAATCACTCACTGCTTCTGATTAAAAAGCTTTTGTAACTTTAATAAAGAACAATCTTTAATTTATACAGTCAAATATGCAATGCTGTTTTACATTCGATTAAATTATTCAATTTCTTTAGCTAAAAATGAATGTAGGTCTGTAATTTGTGTTAAAATATTTGTGAAGAATTGAAGGATGACTGTTGTAATAATATTTTGTATGCTAGTTGCAATAACCTGAGTATTTCCATTTTGAAGTGTTTGAAATATGTTTTAAAAGGGAAAGTGAAACTGTACATTATTGGCTTTGGCCTGTAATTGACTGATTATCATGTTTATATACAAGTAATAAGCCTGTGGAAATACTTAATGTTATATTACTGTGGAAAATGTTGAATTATAGTTGCCATAATGTATAGTTATATACTATTTGTATAGTTAAATAATTTGCTAGTGACTAACGGGCAACAAGAATGTCAGAGTAGAACTTACATTATGGACTTTTTTAATAATTTTTTTGCAAGTGGTAGATCTTGGTTTACATTTGGACTTTGGATGTGATCTTTGGCTCGAATAGGTTGGTGACCACTGGATTATATGAATGAGGGAGATTCACAAACACCCCTTTGAGACATAGTTGCATTAACTGAGGTTAGATTGTGTTGTAGAGGAAGGATAAATGATGGATTTCTCTCCAGGGACACAAAGAGTTTCCCCAGACAGCAGGCTAGCTTTATGAAATGTAATTTGTCACTGTGCTACCCTGAATACTTTTCACTGAGGCTGCTGGGCCTGAGCTGGACAGTAGATAGGTCTTAAAACCAATGGGCCTTGTCTTGTCAGACCAGCGGAAGGTCTTAAATGAAAGTGTGACACTCTCCACTTCTCTTTTACACATAATTTATTTGGTTACTCTGGAGCAGAAACTGTAATAGGATCCGAAAGAGTGTAATAATAAATGTGGGCCTACCCAAATAAATTTTGAGCCATATCTGGATATGCTGTTCTGACTACACATTGACGATGGCTGCTGAGACATGTGCAATGTGTCTGTAACATATTAGGATTGTCAGTCTCTAAGCTGCCCAGTCCCACCACGGTAATTGTGAGGAAATCAGATTGGGAAATCATTGCATTTGGGAAATCAGATTGGAGATCTTACTCAGCGTACCTTCTTCAAGCCATGTGAAACAGCTTCCATCAATATAGATCCAAGAAAATAGGTCACTTCCTAAGGAACTTCATCCATTCCAATGACTCACTGCATGACAGTTTGCTCTTTCTTATTAGCTGCACCATTTTGCTCATGCTAGACACATGGAATTTAGTATGTGGTCATTGGAGTCTCTGCCATTGGGGCCAGTGAGATGAAGTTTCTCCGGATGAGGCACTGTGGTGCAAAATCCATTGCATGATAAATTATTTTTAGAGAATTATATTTTTTTCTGTCCTAAACCTGTTTGATGTTCCATATACAAGACTACAGATTTGCTTTTTTTTGCTAAATTATATTATTATATTTTAATGCTAATCTTGGATGAAAGGAGAAGTGGAAAACATCATGCACATGTGCAACAAGCTTCCAATTATGATTTTCTGCAGGGCACATTTGAATGTGACCCTGAGCCAATAAAAACATAATGAAATTGCATACATCACATCATCAGTGTTTACATTATTACATTCTCTTTCAGTAACAGCCCACATTTATATAGATATCTGGTTAGTCTTTTTTTCCTGAATGTTCGGTAGTGTGTATTGTTTGTATATCACAGTAATTAACATATTGTGAGTAAACATTTAAATAAAGTAGGCTTTTACATTTGTCCCCTCTGTTCACTTCAGCCAGCTTTTGTAACCTTATACTGTATTTTAGTAATATAATTGAATCATTAAATTAAATTACAGGCTTTTCTTTTAATTTCCTACACTTAGTAAACCAGAGGTTGTTGTATGTTTTCAAATATCAGTGAATTAATTCATGGACAAAACAAAGTCCATGAAAAAAGAAAGGAAAAGAAAAGTCAGGTTGTTGCTTCACTTTCAAGGGCACTTTGTTGGTGAGTTAATCTGATTTACTTCTTATGTGCTGTTGATGTGTTGTACTTAAAGAATACTTTTTGTTTCATGGAATTGTGGAATTTGTGTGTAATGCAAAATTTGGAAAAATGTGTGAATCTGTTAGACTTGATTTTTCCAGTAACAAGTTAAGCGTAGTTGTTTGCATGCTGAAATCAATATCCAATTGAGATCCAATTACAATGTAATTCAGAGTAAGCATTAATGTGAGTTAAGAAAAAATGTGGAGTGTTGACTCACACACAAACCAGTTTAGTGTCAATGTGTGAAAATAAACCTCCTCAGCTATCATTTTTGTAAGCTCTGCATTAGCTGTTCGCTCTGTAAGCTCTTAACCTCTTAATGATAAGTTGTTGTTCTATAGCTTAAATAAACAGAAGAAAATTTTAGACCATAATTGATGCATTCAGAAAACCAGTTTAGTTTAGTAAAGGTAATAAGAGAAAGGAAACCATACTCTGTTTTAGCTCTTATAGGTCTCTGAGCTATATATATATATATATATATATATATATATATATATATATATATTTTATTTTTTATTATTTTTTTATGAAAGTAATGTACTAAATTGCGTTACATATTTCGTAATATTTATTCTTTAATGTTTTGTGATTTGAAAGGGGTTCATGGTATTCTCCACTGTCTGAAAGAAAAAGTCTGCAAAATGTAATTCTATATTAAATTCTATATACATTTTAGGAAAAATATTTTTTTACATTATTATTTTCAGTAAATACAGTTTTAAACGCAGCAAATGTATATAAAATCCAATGCATGTAAGGAAGATTTGTGCAATATGGTGGGAGAAAAAAAATCATATGTAATACCATGGTTTAACCACTAAGTATCTATATTCTGTATACATATATAGAGGGTGTTGTGCATTCCCTAGTTGACTGTAAAGGTGTTTTCAGACATAACTTATCACTTTTAAAATATATATTATATATAGATATATATATATATATATTAATAGTAGGTGGAGAACACTATAGTTAATTTGTGTAAGTGAGAATAGCAAAATAAAATAAACTGTGACATATTATACTAAAAAATTCTTCATATAGTGGACTACCAATACAATTTATGAAAAAATATATAAAAACAAAATTGGGACCAAAAATTATTCAGACATATTGACCTGACCATGTTTTGCTTAAGTATTATCTGACATTGTCAGAAAAAAAAAATCTTGATATAGTTTGTTTTTTTGTAAATATATATTTTTCACATTCTCTTCCATTTGCCAAGATGGTCATTTTTCTAAAGTCTATGTCAGTGTGTGTGTGTGTGTGTGCTACAAAAGACACATTGTTTCATGAAAATGTTTCCGTCTAAAATGACAGAAGACCTGAGAATTCATCATGAACCTCTTTTTGAAAATTTCCATTTAAGCTTCTCAAATTTAACCCAATATAATTAATTAAGCAAAGTAGCTTGTAAAAATGACATGAAAGGTTCTTACTGTTAACTCCTGCTTTCTGCCATATTGACGCATACAGCAGTTACCCAACCCACCCAGGTGCACACACCCTTCAGGATATATGCCGAGCATGGATGTCTATTTCAGTGTTAAGTGTTTCTCCTCTCCTGCTGAAAGTGAGCCTTGTGCCCCTGAGGATTTCCTCCAGTCAGCCCTCTTAATAAATAGATGACTTCAGGACCTCTCCTCTGCACACACTACACTGTTTTGCACTCCAGTGCGCGACTCACTTCTGAGGAAAACACAGAACAGGTCTAATTTCAGCATCTGATGTAGTGATATGTCTGCTTTAGTCCATTAAATTCTAACTAAAAATACTGCTAACACTTCACAGTAACATTCAGTTTGTAAGGATTAGTTAATGCATTAGGTATCACTTTTTATAGTCTGTGATTAAGATTAATTCATGAATCATTCACTCATGAAATGTATCAGTAAACATAGAAATGAACAAGATTTATAATTGCTGTAAAAGCATTCATGAATGTTAGGCATTTTGTAAAAGTATAGTGATAGCTCGCTATATTTAGATTCAGGAATATTTTAGTTTGCTATTCAAATCTATTAATTATTTTGATGTTTTGCCTGTTCCTTTCTCTTCATAACTTGCACTTTTAGTGCAAATAACAGCCCAGCTTCGGCCACACCTCTGTGTAGCATTGTGTGTGTGTGTGTGTGTGTGTGTCAACAGGTGACGATTGTGTTTTTGTTTGTGCTAACTAAACAAAAGTTCATAGTTGCTAGGCACACACAGGGCCTAACCACAGACTTGTCCAATCAAAAGTTCAGATTTGTTTTTGTTACCATGGCAACATTTTTTCCAGACATGACTGCCTATTTCTTTCCTGAAAATAAGTCAAAATCTAATCAAGAGCATTTGTTCATTGAAGGTAACCATTTATTGCTGCTTCAACAAAATATTGCAAACCAACATATCAACACTTAGAATGTCCTCAGTGCAGGAATGCATTTATTACAGTTGTTCAGATAAACGCTTTAGTTGGTTATGTAACTACAAAAAAAAAAAAAAAAAAAAATCATTTGGTTTGGTTTTGAACGTTCAATGGCATATATACATATATATATGCCCAACAGGGCAGTTACCTGTTTTTTTTTTTTTTAAATCACAATGGACCGACACCAGCAGATGAGATTGCACCCCATATCATCAAAGACTGTGGAAACTTAACACTGGACTTCAAGCAACTTGGGCTATGAGCTTCTCCACCCTTCCTTCAGACTCCAAGACCTTGGTTTCCAAATGAAATGCAAAACTTGCTCTCATCTGAAAAGTAGACTTTGGACCACTGGGCAACAGTCCAGTTCTTCTTCTCCTTGGCTCAGGTAAGACGCCTCTGACATTGTCTGTGGTTCAGGAGTGCCTTAACAAGAGGAATACGAAAACTGTAGCCAAATTCCTTGACACATTTGTGTGTGGTGGCACTTGATGCCTTGAGCCCCAGCCTCAGTCCATTCCTAGTGAAGTTCACTCAAATTCTTGAATCGATTTTGCATGACAATTGTCATAAAGCTGTGGTTCTCTCAGTTGGTTTGTGCATCTGTTTTTTTCCACACAACTTTCTGTTAACATGCTTGGATACAGCACTCTGTGAACAGCCAGTTTCTTTGGCAATGAATGTTTGTGGCTCACCCTCCTTGTGAAGGTTTTCAGTCATTGTCTTCTGGACAACTGTCAGATCAGCAGTCTTCCTCATGATTGTGTAGCCTAGTGAACCAAACTGAGAGACCATTTTGAAGGCTCAGGAAACCTTTACAGTTGTTTTGAGTTTATTACTTTATTGACATGTCACATATTCTAATTTACTGAGATAGTGAATTGGTGGGTTTTTGTTAAATGTGACTAAAAAGGCCTTGGAGGCTGCCATACCCTGTGTTGAGTGAGCCTTTACTCCCATTGGCAAGGGGAGATCAAATAACTCATAGGCCAAGCTAATTTCCAACAGGTAAGAGTCTGCTTAGTTTCAGAAAGACCCCTTTTGGGAGGACCATAGCACACAAGCAGTTGGTCTGTCTTTCTCCACAGGGCAGCTCTGTGGATGTATGTGTCCAGTGCTCAAACTGGACACATACAGTTAAACTTCTTCTGGTTGGGCACCCAGAACATAACCTGCACAAGGGTATAGAAATGCTTTAACCATGCCAGGCACAAAGTCAAGATGAGTAGGGGTCACTGAGAGGGCCTGAAGATCTCCAACTCTCTTAAGAGAAGTAATGTCCAGCAACAAAGCAGTCTTTTTCGTCAGATAATGGTTTGAAATTTCCTGAATCGGCTCAAATGGAGATTTACAGAGAGCCTCAAACACCACAACGAAGTCCCAGGGGGGAACACGGGACCATACATGGAGGAAACGTGTTACTGGGGGTGTCTGCCCACTGAGGGGGACATGGTAGGCCACAATAGCCACCACGTAAACTTTTAAGGTGGAGTGGCTCAACCCTGCAGAGAACTTGGCTTGTAAAAAATCCAGAACTGTACCAACAGGGCAGTTACCTGGGTCAAGCTGGTGATCTCTGCACCAGGAGGTGAAGAGTTTCCACCTCATAGCATAGAGTTTCTCCATTGAGGGAGCTCTGGATTGGAGGATGGTCTCAACAACCTCGGTTGAGAGACCAGATGCTATGAGCTGTGATATGAGCCACACCCACAGTTTCCACAACTCCAGGTGGGGGTGAATTATCATTCCCTGCGCCTGGTGAGAGTAGATCTCTCCTGAACAGAATCTCCCATGGAGAGCCGTCAAGGAGCAAAATCAGATCAGAGAACCATACTCGACCTGATCAGAATGGGGAGACTAATAACAGCTGAACCCTGTCCCAGCGTACTCTCAACAGAACTCCCAGGAGCAGAGCAATTGAGGGAAAAGTGAACAGAGGAAGCCTCGGCCAGGTCTGCACCATAGCGTCCAGTCCCAGGGGAGCTGAGAGAACCAAAGGGGACATTGCGATGTCTCTTGAGTTGCAAAGCGGTCCATCTGAGCCTGGCCAAACATTCTGCATATCTGCTTCACCACCACGGGGTGAAGCATCCATTCCCCAGGCCATTCTCCCAGCACCCGGCTATGGATCAAGAATCAAGACCTTGACCTTGATAGTTTGAAGTGAATTCTCCCTCTGGGAAAATCTCTTGAAAATTTTTGAGCCACCACTGCAGGGCTCTCATGTACAGCAGGCCAAAAGTTTTCACGTTGGATGCTGCTGCCATTAATCCCAGTTCAGACAGGAAGCACTTTGGCAAGTTTACTTGAGTTTATTGAACACCATTTATTTTTGGCGGTATGGTTCCTTATGGGGGTTCTCGCTCCCAGAATAACTGAACAGAGCTTTAACATTAACATTAACATTACATTACATTTACATTTAATCATTTAGCAGACACTTTTATCCAAAGCGACTTACAGATGAGAACAATAGAAGCAGTCACGTCAACAAGAGAACAACAACAGTATACAAGTGCCATGACAAGTCTCAGTTAAACTAGTATAGAACACATAGCCAGGTTTTTTTTTTTTTTATAAATGAAAAGACAAGGAAAAGTGCTAGTGTTAGTTGGTTAAGTGCAGGCGAAAAAGATGAGTCTTTAGATGTTTCTTGAAAATGAGTAAAGACTCTGTACGAATTGAGATTGGGAGGTCATTCCACCAGCTGGGCACAGTACAGGAAAAGGTCTGTGAGAGTGATCTTGTAGGCAAGCATCAATACCTTGAATTTGATGCGAGCAGCTACTGGTAGCCAGTGTAACCAGTGTAATAGTTATGGGGGTTCTTGCTCCCAGAATAACTGAACATACAAGAGCTTTAACATTAACCCCCAAAACATAATAAGAGGTATTACGGCCTGAAGAAGAACCCCCCAAAACCAACCTTGTTCCAATCCTGCAAAGAGAAAATACAGTGTTATTGATATATCCTTAATGTAGCCTACTAGCGGAGGGGTATTCTCCCTTCTAATGAGGCAGAGAATAGCGGGCCTCTCTATAATTAAGGTAGCTGGTAATTGCAGCGAAGGGTATTTTCTCCAGCGCGAGAACCGCAAATGAGCAGCATGTCCCTGAGCTTGATATGAGTGGTAGGAGAGTAGCGGTTCCTTGTTTACTTCCTGCAAAAGAGAAAGATAATGTTATAGAGATGTCCTTAATGCAGCCTATGATAGGAGAGGGGTGTTCTAACCTCTAATAGCAAGGGAGAGAATAGCAAGTCCCCTCCATTTTCCTCCATTCTCCTCCATATTCAACTTCTCCATCTCCATTTAAGTAGCAGGGGTGTTCATCCTCTGCTGAAGGATGAACAACAGTCCCCTGCAGCTACAGCAGCAAAGGGTGTTCTCTCCAGCTGGACAGAACAGCAGGTCCCTTTCTTCTGAGGGGGAGTCCGTCCCTCGATTGAGGGATAACAGCGGCCCCCTCAGGTATCGCGGCAAGGGGTGATCTCAGCAGCCCCTCTTCCTTTATAATTTTTTTTCATCTCCTTCCGTGATTGTAGTCATGTGGTGAATCTGACCAATCGTGAACAGCTGTGTCGTCATCAGCGCTCCAGCTGTCACTCTGGAGAAACTGCAGGCTGAATCAGCCGGCTGCTCTCGAAACAATCTAGTGATACTTGATGCCAAACGTGACGGTCATGTGCGTCGGCTCAGTCTCAGTCGGACAATATTTTACCAGGTATGCACTGCTTCAGTCAGATTGCGATCGTTTTGCACAGTGCTGGTGAGTTGAACACACCTGATGCTGAGCGAGTCAGCTGCCTAAGATCGGATGTAGCCAGTACTTCTCACTAGTGATTCCCGATGGTTTCAGAGGATGGTTAGTCTTTGTCACCCTCTGTTGTTCAGGAGATAGATTCACCGTCTGATAGTTCCTGAGCGAGCAATGGCTCTCGTGAGCAGTTTGAGCCTTGTGAGCCGTTGAGCATACTTACCGAGCAGTAGTGCCACGTGTATATATGTCCCGTGTCTAATAGGATAGAGGTGGTGATTGGAGCGATTTGACAGCTGACCGCATCAGCAGTTCACAGTCTTGCCTCTGTGGCCTGACTGATCTAACGCTGCGCTCGATTTTATCTCTAAAACTGCTTTACAGTGAGTGACTGGCTTTCTCTAACTCTCTTGATTGATGTGAGGATCGACACGATATGAGCAGGGGACAGACATTCCTGCATTGTGGTCGAAACCCACACCACACCTAGATAAGTGGTCCTCTGTAATGGAGAAAATACACTTTTCTTGGCTTTCAGCCTCAAACATAGCTCCCTGATGTGGACAAGAATATCATCTTTATGTCGAACCGACTTCTGCTCTGATTGAGCTCAATCAACCAATCGTCGATATAGTTTAGTTTGCAGATACCCTGCAGTCGCAGTGGATCCAGAGCAGCATCCACATACATCGTAAACGTGCGGGTTGAGAGTGCAAGGCCGATCGGAAGTACTCTATATTGGTATGCTCGACCCCGAAAAAAAGCCTGTGTCTTTGAGATCTATCATGACAAATCAGTCCTCGGACCTGATTTGAGATACAACATTCTTGATGGTGAGCATCTTGTACTTCAACTGCATGACTGAGCAGTTTAAATGACTCAGATCTATTATCGGTCGCAACCCCCATCACTCTTTGGAACTATGAAATACCGGCTGTAAAACCCGGATTTCCTGTCTTGAGGAGGGACCACCTCGATGCCCTCCTTCCTAAATAGGGTGTTCACTTCCTGTTCCATAACCAGAGCCTGCTCGGGTCTGACCAACATCAGAATAACCCCACTGAATCTTAGCCGAGGGCACTTCCTGAGGGCACTGAGGCAAGACTGGCACCATATGTCAGTCTGAAGGCTGCTGCGGGGGGTCCATGGGGCAGACCCTGTCCTTTTCTTTCATATCGGACAGAGTCAGCCATAAGTCCCTCTCCGCCACCAACATATCTGCCATTGACCACCTGATGGCGCGAGTGTCTGTTCCACCCATGACATTGCTCTGTGACCACGCACTCCCAGCCCCGCCACATTGCCATAACAGTCTGAAGCGGGGTTGAAGAGGTGGGCTGAAAATGCCCGATTCCAGGATCTGGCAATCTCATCATACAGATCGGGGGAAAAAGGGTAGGCTCTTCATGCAAAGTGTTGATCCCTCTCCCTGGGAGGAAAAAAACGCAGAACGGGATTATGATCCCAGGGATTAGGCGCTGGATCTGGCAGATGAGGAAGGAGATATGGACTCGCCCGTCTCCATTCCCTCTGTCAGATTCACCTGCAAAACCCATGAGTGCAGCTGCCATTCTGCCTCGGCAGAAGTGGGTCCAGACCCGTGGGGAACATAGCTTATAGGGACAGACAACACCAAATAAGACTCACAAGACAGACTGATTATGCACACACAGAGGGTCTGCTGAAAGACTACAAAGCTGATGCCAGCTGCGTGGCACTTGCTTTTATAGCTTCCTGGTCGCTTATGTCACTCTGCATGTGATGTTACACCCTTCCATTGGATAGATTGCACACAATATTCAGAGTGACTCACTCTAAAGGCAATCCTCATAGTGTTCAACGCAGCTCGAGTTCCTGAAGAAGAACATTCTTTTATAAACATTAAAAGATAATAATAATATAATCTGAAACTTTCAAACAGTAGTATAAATATATAGTAGTAGATGTAACCATGCCTATTAATATGAAAATTGCATGACTATGCAAAGTGAGCAGTGCAGATCCATGAAATACAATAAAAAAAGTGCACTTGATTCATTTGCTGGGGTTGTGAGTGGGTTGAAGTGTTTAGTCAGTTTAGTGCTTACTGCTTTGTCAGTGTTACACTGCTTGACAAAAAGCTTAGCAAAACTGCTTGCAGCCACAATGGTGGGGTCTTAAATGATGGACTGGGTTTTAATTATTTATACTGTTAAAGAATACACTACAGAGAAGCTGCCTGTCAGTTTTTTATCTTTGGGTTTGGATTTTATAGATCACACAATGCTCTTTTTTAAGACATTATTCTGCCAGTAGACTAGTAAATGGACTGACTCTGACAATAAGTAGTTGGAGTAAAACAGTTCTGCTCAAAATATTATTTGTATGTTTCTGTCACGAAGGAAAATGTGCTGGTCCTGGTTAGTCCTATGGGATTGTGCAAGTTATTGCACCTCCTAAATTAATATTCCACATACATGCAGGGTTGTGTTATTGTGAGTGAATAAACTACTACCCACATCATAATGCCTCCTGGAATTCTGTCTGTATGTTGCTTAAATCCAAAACAATACATATTGCACTTTCTGCTCAGCTTACCACCTCAAATAAACATCCAGATTCATTACATTTCAGACTTACTGGCTATTGATATAAAATATTGTAGTGTACACTAACCTATCATTTGCAGTTTTACGTTTTCAAAGATGGATCTATATGAGAGGAAATCCAGGGTCTAGTCTGACAGGTACTTTATTGATTTATTGATTTTTTTTTTACATTCTTGTATATGTGACTTTGGGTTTCTGATGTAATATTGTATGGATACTGGGGACTTTCCCTGGAATCTGGCACAATATACCTCATATTTATAGTACAAAAATTCTGAAATGTACAAGTCCTTGCCCTAAAATGTTGTCTTCACTTATGGAATAAATTCGGAAATCTTAAAGAAAGAAAGAATCTCAGAATATATATTTAATTTATCTTCTTTTGGTGACCACCACTCTGCTACTGAGAATCTGCCATTCATAAAGGCCAATGTGAAATTAATCTAAGACCCTCTTATTGAAAGAGGGTCCCTATGAAAGAGGTGTCCGTTGGAGTGTATAACCCAAACAGATTCAGGTCAGACTGCAAAACTGCATTCCTGGAAATGTCAAATGTCCTGCTTGGCTGGTTAGAAATGATCAGCAAACCCAATATCTACAGCTAACAGAGACTGACTGACTTGTTTATCTATCTCTGTCGGTGACAAGGGATTCACATGTGATAAATGCAGGGAAATAGTTAGGCTGACAGAGAAGATTTCAGAATTAGAGACGCTCATCCAAACTTTATTTGAGTACAGTAATAATTTGAGGGCTCTAGATACGGCTTTGGATGCCTCTAGTTTAGTGAGTCCTGTACATTGTCCGGTTATGGTAACAGAGCCTCTGCAGCAGGGCAACTTGGTGACAGTGAGGCGGCATAGAAGCGGGTCAAAACACAGCTCTTCTGTTCCGATCAAAACATTAAACAGGTTTTCCCCACTCAGTGATGCACCCACTGAGAAACCTGATGTGAGTGCTCTAGTTATTGGCAATTCTATTGTACGGAATGTGAATATAGAGACACCAGACACCATAGTCAAATGTTTACCAGGAGTCAGAGCACCTGACATCTTGGCAAATTGAAAAGTGCTGGCTAATGCTAAACGTAAATACAGTAAGATTGCTATTTTCGCCAGCGCTAATTATGTTCGACTTCGCCAGCCGGAGATCACTAAAAATAACATCAAAGAGGTGTGTGAACTTGCAAGCATGATGTCAGACACTGTAATGTGCTCTGGTCCCATAGCAGATTGTCATCACTCAATGGCTGGATGTCTAAGTGGTACCCGCAGAATAACATAAGTTTCATAGACAATTGGATGAGCTTTTGGGGCAGACCTGACCTGTTGAAAAGAGATGGTCTTCATCCCTCCTGGGGTGGTGCCGCTCTTCTCTCTAGAAATATGGCACATAGTCTTAGAGTTTGTACTTGACTAACTGGGGCCCAGGTCAGGAAGCAGACAGACTGGCTAAACCAACCATCTGCTAGCCACTTCACATCACAGAAGTCAGTTAATTCTCAGTTAAATCAGTTAACACAGAGACTCTTTCACCTTGATATCACACTAGAGACTGTGTCTGTCTCTGTGTCTGTAACCAATTTAAGGTTAACAATTTAATTGAGGTTCAACAAATAAAATACAGATGCAATACGGATAAACAAATGATAAAGCTTGGTTTATTAAATATCAGGTCCCTTTCTACAAAAGCACTTTTTGTAAATAATATGATTACTGATCAGAATCTAAATGTGCTCTGTTTGACAGAAACCTGGCTAAAACCTGATGATTACATTGTTTTAAATGAGTCTACCCCCCATTGTTACTGTTATAATCATGACCCATGTCCAAAAGGTAAAGGGAGAGGTGTTGCTTCAATTTATAACAATGTTTTCAGGATTTCTCAGAGGGTAGGCTTCAAGTATAACTCGTTTGAAGTAATGTTGCTTCATATAACATTATCCAGAGAAACAAATGTTAATGATAAATCCTCTGTAAAGTTTGTACTAGCTACTGTATACAGGCCACCAGGGCACCATACAGACTTAAAGAGTTTGCTGATTTTACATCCAAGTTAGTGCTGGCTGCAGATAAAGTTTTAATTGCTGGTGGTTTTAATATCCATGTTGATGATGAAAACTATGCACTGGGAACAGCACTTATAGACATTCTGAATTCTATTGGTGTTAGACAACATGTCTCAGGACCTACTCATTGTTCGAAATCATACTCTAGATTTAATACTGTCACATGGAATTGATGTTGATGGACCAAGTGCAGCCAAGTGATGATATCTTAGATCATTATTTTGTTTTGTGTAAACTTCATATAGCTAAAACTGTAAATTCTACTTCTTGTTACAAGTATGGAAGAACCATCACTTCTACCACAAAAGATTGCTTTCTAAGTAATCTTCCTGATGTATCTGAATTCCTTAGCATATCCAAAACCTCAGAACAACTTGATGATGTAACAGAAACTATGGACTCTCTCTTTTGCTCCTTTACGTTTAAGGAAGGTTAAGGAAAACAGTCTGACACCATAGTATGATGAGCACATTCACACCCTAAAGACAGCAGCCTGGAAAATGGAGCGCAGCTGGAGGAAAACAAAACTAGAGGTATTTCGTATTGCTTGGCTGGAAAGTAACCTATCCTACAGAAAAGCATTAAAAACTGCTAGATCTGATTACTTTTCGTTTCTTTTAGAAGGAAACAAACATAACTGCAGGTATATTTTCAATACAGTGGCTAAATTAATGAAAAATAAAGCATCAACAAGTGTGGACATTTCCCAACATCACAGCAGTAATGACTTTATGAACTACTTTGCTTCTAAAATCGATACTATTAGAGATAAAATTGTAACCATTCAGCTGTCAGCTACAGTATCGCATCAGACAGTGCACTATAGATCCCCTGAGGAACAGTTCCACTCATTCTCTACTATAGAAGAGGAAGAATTGTATAAACTTGTTAAATCATCTAAAACGACAACAGACCCTACAAGACCCTATTCCATCTAAGCTCCTAAAAGAGGTGCTTCCAGAAGTCATAGATCCTCTTCTGACTATTATTAATTCATCATTGTCATTAGGATATGTCCCCAAAACCTTCAAACTGACTGTTATTAAGCATCTCATCAAATAAAAACAAAACTTGACCCCAAAGAACTAGTTAATTATAGACCGATCTTGAATCTCCCTTTTCTGTCCAAGATAGTAGAAAAGGTAGTATCCTCACAACACTACTGTGCATTACAAGATTTAAATCGTACTTATATGACCGCCATCAATTCATGGCAGTGAATGAAGAGGTATCATATAGATCACAAGTGCAGTGTGGAGTACCTCAAGGCTCAGTACTAGGGCCATTACTCTTCAGGCTTTACATGTTACCCTTGGGAGATATCATCAGGAAACCCAGTGTTAGCTTTCACTGTTATGCTGATGATACTAAGCTCTATATTTCTTTGTGGCCCGGCAAAACATACCACGCTGTTCTAGGACTTGATGGTTGCTCTGTCAATTCTTCGTCATCAGTTAGGAACCTAGGTGTGCTATTTGATAGCAATCTTTCCTTAGAAAGCCATGTTTCTAGCATTTGTAAAACTGCATTTTCCCATCTCAAAAATATATATAAATTACAGCCTATGCTCTCAATGTCAAATGCAGAAATCTTAATCCATGCATTTATGACCTCAAGGTTAGATTATTGTAATGCTTTATTGGGTGGTTGTTCTGCAGTGCACACTTGGTAAACAAACTCCATGTTGTCCAAAATGCAGCAGCTAGATTTCTTACTAGAACCAGGAAGTATAAACATATTAGCCCGGTTCTGTCAACATTGCACTGGCTACCTATTAAACATCATATAGATTTTTAAATCTTGCTTATTACTTATAAAGCCCTGAATGGTTTAGCACCTCAGTATTTGAATGAGCTCTTGTTACATTATAATCCTCCACGACCGCTGCGTTCAAAACTCAGGCAATTTGATAATACCTAGAATATCAAAATCAACTGCAGGCGGCAGGTCCTTTTTCTATTTGGCGCCTTAACTCTGGAATAAACTACCTAACATTGTTCGGGAGGCAGACACACTCTTGCAGTTTAAATCTAGATTAAAGACCCATCTCTTTAAACTGGCTTGCACATAACACACTGATATGCTTCTAATATCCAAATCCATAAGAAACAGATGATTTTTCTGCACAATCTGACTTTGCTGCAACCTGGAATTGAACTGCTGGTTTCATCTGGTCAGAGGAGAACTGGCCCCCCAACTGAGCCTGGTTTCTCCCAAGGTTTTCTCTCCATTCTGTCACCGATGGAGTTTTGGTTCCTTGCCGCTGTCGCCTCTGGCTTGCTTAGTTGGGGTCACTTCATTTACAGCGATATCGTTGACTTGATTGCAAATGATTGCACAGATACTATTTAAACTGAACTGAGATGATGACATCACTGAATTCCATGATGAACTGCCTTTGACTGTCATTTTGCATTATTGACACAATGTTTTCCTAATTAATGTTGTTCAGTTGCTTTGACACAATCCTTTTTTGTTTAAAGTGCTATATAAATAAAGGTGACTTGACTTGGCATACTATGCAAATGTTTGGGGTATTTTTTTTTTTATAAAATACTGTAGAAATTGTAATATTGTGAATATTATAACCATTTAAAATAATAGTTTTCTCTTTTAATAAATATTAAAGTGTAATTTATTCCTATGATGGCAAAGCTGAATTTTCAGCAGCCATTATTCCAGTCTTCAGTGTCAAATGATACATTCGGAAATCGTGCTAATACTGTATGCTCAAGAAACAGTTCTTATTTATCATCAGTGGTGAAAACAAGTGTGATGCTTAGTATGTTTTGTGGATGATATATATATATATTTTTTTTTTATTTCAAACTTCAACTTTCCATTTACTTGTAACAATGTATAATTCTTTAGTGTAACTTTTGATCAATTGAATGTGTCTTTTTTAAGTTAAAGTATATTTTTAATAATAACAAAATAACTAACCCCATACTTAAACAATAAATAATTTCTTAATTAAAAAAAATATATTTTGAAGTTTCAAAATGTTTTAATTATTTTCAGATTTTAATATAATGCGTAAAGCAGTATTTGCAGCAGTAATGTTTGATATATACAGTATAAATAACTTATTAATATATATATATTAATCATTTTATGTAAAGTATTTAATTAAATTAAATGCACAAAACATGATTTTTTAAAATATTTAGGCCTGTACTAGAGTACAATGATCTTGTTGCACGTTTCCAAGTCTTCTTTAAAATCACTGAACTTTGATGAATGATAGCTGTTGAAAGAGTCTGCTATGAAACAAAAAGTAATCCCCCATAGAGTCTCCTAAACCTCCACCCACCCAAACCCCAATACCTTTTTTCCCATTCTAATATTTCAAACCTGCAGGGGCAAGACCATTCATGCTGCACAACTACTTGTAGATTAATTAGGTAAGACGTTTGTATCAGATGACCCAGCAAATCAGTTCATGAGCATAATACCATCATAAGTAAACATATCCACACTGTCATAATGGAAACATTGCAATTCATTCACTTTTGCCAGGACTAGAAACAAACATTAGAGCCATACCTGTGATCCCACTCTGAATACATAGATATCCCTGTTAAATCTAGTTTGATAAAAAAAAAAAAAAAAAAAAAAAAAAGGAACCAGACGAAAGTATGGAACCAAACCAAGTCACATATCAAAAAATAAAAAGCGATATTAAAGCTACAAAGAATTTGTTTGAACAAAAAAAACCTTAAAGCATTGTCAAATTACTTCTGAAGATAAATATTAAATGTTGTTGTTACTATTGTTTTTATTATTATTTCATATGTTACATAAGTCAATATGTTAGTGAGAATATATTTTCATATATGCTTTATCAGGATATCGCTTCTAGCTATTCTTTCATATACAATCACCCTAAAGCTCAAAGCTGTGGAACTCTATACATCAGTTTTTCTAAGCCTTGAAGCTGAAGATCTTTAGTTGCTTCGCTCAGCCTGCCTGAAGGGATCAATCAATCAGCGGTTATGGACATACCGGGACACAATAGAAAGGACTATTGGCTGGGTGTGGCTAGGACATCTGAGAGATGGACTACATTATCTAGAATGGCTCTTTGTTCATGATCTGGAAAAAAAAATCATTTTACTGGGATAAATCGCCCAGAACACTTATCCTTGTTTCATAAAATGAGTTTTGGCTGGAGATTGTAGTAAAAAAAAATGTATGATAACTCATCAATAGTATTTTACTTATAAATAATGGACAATACAATGTCATTGGGATTGTGAAAGTTTATTTATTTATTTGTTTGGCAGACAATCAATTTTTACATCTCATTACATAACTTTTATTTCTACAAAATTGAGCTTTAGTATTAGTGACAACACTAATAATGCCAAAAGAATCCTAACATTGTAAATAAAGTACTGTTCTTAGGCAAAAAAATAATAAATCTGAAAATGATGGTATGAGATGTGCATGTTTAAAATAATAAAAACTGACAGTTGTCAAAAATGATAATATGGTATTTATATCATGGCCAGACCACAAACTACTACTGTCATTGCATTGTGGTTAAATGTTAATCACACAAAATCACTAGCATAAGCTAGACACAGAGCATTTAGATCACTCTTGATTGCATTCATATGTAGAAACACTACAAAGTTCCTTCATTCTCAGAACGGGCTCCTCTGATTGGGTCACCAGCCCTATTCCTTCGTTTTTGTGCACAAGTGCTTTCTGGAGTGTTCAAGAGGATCAGCATATAATTCCTTAAAAGGATCATTCTTAACAAACAAGCCTCCTGGAATAATAAACAGGAGCCTGCCTTCAAATCACAACACATTGATAGTGACTGACATGACTGCACCACAGAGGCCATACAGTATGTTCAAAATAGAACACTAGCCTACTGCATACACAGCATACATACACCTTATAATAGATATAATTCTTATTTCATCATATATTATTCTACATTTATAGTATGCTTTTTTTTATTATAATTTCATATAACAATTTTATTTTTATTCTTGTTAGAAGGTACAAATTATGTAGAGTAAGCTATACTACACAGTTTGCTAAATATAGTACATGCATACTGTCAACATGCAACAGAGGCCAGCTGATATGATCTGCACCTCACTCCCCTGATCTCAAGAGGTGTAATAGCCACTGACGCTAGAGGGTGTGGTTTTTAGCGTCCTTGTTAGTACACCTGCTTCCCATGCTGTCATGCTGGGTTCAGGTCCCGCTCGGAGCAGGGCAGTTAGGACTGCAGGGGTTACAATGGTGCTGTGATCATGGGAGTGTGGTTTATGGGGGGGGGGGGGTGTAATAGATTCCAGCTGGTAAGAGCTGCACAGGTAAAACTCAATCCCTGATCTCAAGAGACACAATAGTGACTGGCACTAGAGGCTACAGTTGTTAGTGTCCTTTGTCAGTGTACCCTCCTTCCATTGCCAGCAACCAGGGGTCTTGCACGGAGCAGTGTGGTTAAGACTAGAGAGGTTATGCACATTATACAAACATCAATTAAATTGTGTCTTCGTAAGGTGTAAGTCAACATCTGGACCATTTTAAATTTGTTTTTAGTTATTTGTTTAAATCTGGCATGCAATGAAACTTGTGATAGTCTGGAATGCAAAGGACCTATTAGTTATGTCCTTTGCAACCTAAGAAATTAAGGACTTGTTTTAGAAGCAATGAAGGATACATTCAATACTGGAATCCAACCTTCAAAGGATGGAGCCAATTGGAACACAGCTCTGATTTTCTGAGCCACAGACTATGAAAACGGCACAGACTAGCATGCACACAAATGGTCTCCTTTAATTAGATCACCATCACTTATGCTGATCCACTTAAACCACAAAAATTACCAGTGTAATGATCTCTCAAAGAGTGGTTATGGTAATATTAAGATTCTAATATAAGCAGTTGCTCCTAGGAAGAGTTTTTGTTTTTTATTAATAATTAGCTGGTGCACCTGTTTGCAAATACTGTGCTCAACAATCAAACAGCTGCCACTTACAAATATGATGGCTGATGCAAATTTGTATTTACAGTTGCTAATGACTGGCAAAACTTACTGGCAAACAATTGATTTTGAGGTCTGTAATCAACCTGACTTCTTCTAGACCAAAAGCCACAGATCCTCTGTCAATCCCATTTAAAACCGACTTGTTGGAAGCCTCTGAAGGTGGCCAACGATATCCAAAATTTGTGTGATTGCATATCTTTGCAAAGACAGGATTAGCATGCTGCTTTAGCCATTGTCACCTCTGCTGGAGAGCTGTACTGGCACAAGAAATGCTTTCCTCTCATTTGTCCTGCTGCTGGCAAACCTCAGACAGGCTTCGTCTATGCTGCCAATGACCTTGTTGGATAAACTGCAGGTGCTCCGAGGACACGGGGTTGCCAAACCAGCTTTTTGGAACGGATGAGGGTTTGTGTGTGTGTGTGTGTGTGTGTGTGTGTGTGTGTGTGTGTGTGTGTGCGTGCGTGTGTGTGTGTGTTTGTGCGTGTGCGTGCGTGTGTGTGTGTGTGTGTTCTTGTTCATACATGTTAGTACTTAGCTAAACCAAAGACATAAGGATACTTCTGAATTTTCACTGTTATAATTCTTATTAATGAATGTTTTGCTAATCATTTTAACACATTCTGATCTTTAATACCTCGAAATGAATGATGATGACATCCCAGGTCACTAAAGAGCCAATGTATTTGTTTAAAGCTGCGGTAGGGAACTTTTGACGCTCTAGCGGTTAATAAACAGAACTGCTTGCGTCTTGCGGAAGAACATTGTAGCCGGAACTACTTCTCTCTGTTTATGTCTATGAAGAATCACAAAGGTACTGGGTTACTCCGCCGCAGTACCCCCGAAGCAATCTAAAATAGTCCGAATATAAACACTTATTATAGGTGCACCCTAGTGATTCAGGACAAGCTAAAAACACGGTTTGGAAAATGGATTCATGGTGTACTCGCTTATTATATAAATTTTTCTACATTTTGAACATAAACAAAGTTACGGACCGCAGCTCTGATTGGTTGTTTCTTACCGGGAGCAGATGTATTTCTGCAAATGGCAATAGGAGCACTGGGAGGAGCCAGAGGAGCTTGATTTTTTCACAGATTATCTGTCTCATATTCTACTGTCAGGACATAATGACAGGTTTAATAAATATGTAAAAAATGTTTTTACAAAAGTTACCTACTGCAGCTTTAAGTGTTAACCAGTTAGAAATCTGGTTAAAAAAAAAAAATCACTACTGCATTATAATTATAATTATTTATACATGACTTAATTAATTATTCAATATTATATGATTTAATTAATAATGATATCCAAATATTTTATAGTACACACACACACACACACACACATTTTTTTATTTAAACCAGTGTCATTTTAGCATTATTTATTATTGTAGTATTTCGAATTTTTGGTTTATATTTACATAATTAAATGTTTGTTTAGGTTTTAGTAATTTGTTATATTCTTTTGTCATTTTCTATTTAGCTTTCAGGCTTTCTTTTATAGCAGTTTTTTCATCACATCACCCTTTTTACAATGATTTACATAAATATTTACCACCTAATCATTCCTTTTAATCACTTCCACATAACAGGATTCCACTATCATTTGGTAATGATATCAAGAGCAACATCCCACCCTGAATACTAAAATGCTCCGTGTAAAATAGTCTCACACAGATAAGCCAAACTAAAAGAGCCGCTTTCAACAGTAATCGATTAAAATTCTCTTTCTCGCAGGATGGAAACTAATTGCATGTGTAAGCGATGCAAGAATGAATGTTTACTCATGTCTGTGGGAGATTAAAAGGTTGTAAAATAATCCTCTTATTCTAGCATAGCAAAACCACAATGCCGATTTTTGTGCTCCGGTCCTCCCTGCTGTGTGATGTGACTGGGTGCCAGTCTTATTGTGAGCAATGCATTGGAAATTGACATCAAACCTCAAATGGTGTTTGGACACATGAAGGGAGACACACAAGGTATAAAACGGGGGTTCTGAAGGGCTCTCACATGTGTAAGTGGAACCACTTGAATTTTCTCTAGTGCCCAAACAAACAATGGAAAACACACCCATATATAAGTCCATTTGCATTTCAGGCCATGTGAAGAGGCCATTGAATGGGTGGATTTAAATAGGATTTGGCACTCAAGCAAACCAATCTATGCATATTTTACTGCAAGAACAGTTTCATTTTTTAATGTTCCAAAGTTATATTAAAGTATAACTTAATGTTTCAGTGGAATGTCAGACTGTTTGTCACAATACAGCAGAAAATATCTGATGCTACTTCTGTTACATTGTGACTCTGTTACATTGAATGTATCCAAACAACAGATATGAATAGGGATTAATTTCATGACACAAAGCCATTAAAAATAAAGCCTGCTCCAGTGTGGCCAAATTTCCCAGACATCTGTGATGTAAATGTCATAGAGGGCTGTTGTAAGTGGAACTTTTGACAGTTTCTCATAATAGTAACCATTAGCACCAACAAGGAGTTCATTATGTGAGGTTAGACACCACTGAACACAATAATGAAAGAGCTGCATGTAGTCTGCAGCCATGGCATAGAACGACACCCCTGTATGGACACTATAGACACAGACATGATACAAAATTAATTAATGTCTGCATTCAGACTTTCCATGTCAAGCTGGAAGGTATTGTAACCAACATTAGCAGTTTAAAAGCATGATATAAATTCAGTGCTTGCTAGTAGGGATGTGCCCGAATAGCGACTCCATATTCGAAAAGCATGGAAAGCGAATGTGTCGTACGGAGCCACTAAAGGGACATGGTTAGCCACTTGCTAGCAGTTGCCTTTTACATGACAGTACATAAAATTTCACTTACCACATAAACAGAGAGAGGTGAGGAGAGATGACTGATAGGACAATGGTGAAACATCAAATCTTGTGTAGTGCCGCTCCGTAGTAGAGTAGGCTATGTGTGAACACAAATCTCGAAAGTAAAAGTAAAAAGCCAATGGGCATTTATAAGTGATTTCAATGCCATGCATATTAATAACGGCTCCCTGATGCCAGCGATAATTACCCAATGGCATAATTCTGACAGAAAGCATTGAAATATATATATATATATATATTTTGTATATCATGTATTTATTCACTTAAGGGGTGCCGTAGTACACATCATTACCTTTCCGAATAACGTATTCAGATTCAGGCACATCTCAGCTTGCAAGGGAATACTGTATGAATCCAAGACTCTCCCTTAGCTCATTAGCATCATTGAGCAGCACAGCTGAGATCACTGGATCCAGAACAAACACTTTCAACAGCAGAACCATCAGTTTATATCCCACTTACAATTTTTCGCAAAAATTAGCATAGTGGGTTGCTTGCTAGTCAAGAATGTCTGTATTATCTGGAAATGGCTTAGCCGTTAGCATTCACAATTTCACTCCCCTTTTCTGGCTATGGTGTCGCAAGGTATATATATTTTTTTTTCATAACCTTTTGATCCCTTGGACTCATTTGCAAATCTCTAGTTCTGATTCTAAACAGCCGATGGTGAACACATGATATGATTGCTGAAATATCTTCACAGAAAATAATTGTCAAGTCAGTATATGATAATCTCCACCACCTGACAAGGGTTTATCAGTAGGACACAGCAGTACTTCATTGGCTCTTCTGCCCCAGTAAAAAGGGTCTAGCGACCACACTGCTTTAAATCTGGTTTTGGGAGAAAACACACAATAATCTCGGACACCTGCTACAGCGCATGTCTTTGGCTTTTATCAACAGATACATGTGTTCCCATCATCCCTTGATTTAGATTCTTGTCACTTGAAACAACACAGCCAGACAGACGGATTAATTATAGGACCCTCTCATTCTCTCTTTTTTCTTTTCTGCTCTCACTCATATAACAGGCAGCGCTGCAGGCTGTGTCTCATACTAGTTTCTTGACTGTTCCAGTTGTTTGCAGTAGACTACAGGTGTTCTTTCATAAAGCAGCGGGAGTCTTGGCTTTGCTCTGACAGTCATTTGAAGCTTCTATTCTCAGTTATAGAGTCCAGGAAAGCCATTTGCTAATCTAACATAAAAAAATAAAAATAAAAAATAAAAAAGATGTGGTGGAAAGTCTGTGATAATGTACAGTGCACAATAATCCCCTGCTTAAATGTCTGCTAATCCACAATTGAAAAATGAAAAATAAATAAATAAACACACACACACACACACACACACGCACGCACACACACACACACACACACACACACACACACACACACACACACACACACACACACACACATATATATATATATATATATATATATATATATATATATATATATTTACATTAACTTGAATTAATTAATGCTTTAAAAATATTTAATAATACATATATACAGTTTGTTGTTAAATCATGTTGAACCAAATGCCAAACTGAATCTTGTTGTAAAGTATTGCTGAAATAATACACATTTATGTAAAATATTATTGTTTTATTATAAAGTTCTAAGGCATTTATATTTTATTTTGCTCTCAAATCAATGAAAAATCAATAGAGGTCATAGCGCAGACCTGTCCTGGTAAAACTGTAAGTTGTTTGTCATATTAAATCCAGATGGCTGGTGTTTAGTCACCAGTGCCATTATCCACAGTTTGCAGATAAATAAGCCTTTTAATTAAAAGCACTACCTATTTTGAAAACTGAGCCAGTGTGTGTGAGTGTTTGTCCTACAAACTGAAGATGACCCAGTAATGCCTGTCTGTTAAAAGGTTACTCCCAAGGGTTAGCACTGTAACTATGGTAACAGAAGCCACAGGAAAAAGAGCAATCAATATGATGCAGGTCAAAGGGCAGATGTTGTTTAAAGGTAAATCTATTATGCATACCTAAACATAATAAGGGACACAAAATGCTGAATATTCTGATATATATATATATATATATATATATATATATATATATATATATATATATATATATATATATATATATATCTTTCTTTAGCACCCATTCAGCAAATTAGAATGATTTCTGAAGGATCATGTGACACTGAAGACTCAAGTAATGGCTGCTAAAAATTCAGCTTTGCCATCACAGGAATACATTTAAAAAAATATTTAAATAAAAAATTTGTATTTTAAATTGCAATAACTGTTCACGATATTTATCTTTTTACTGTATTTTCAATCTTGGTGAGTATAAGAGCATAAAAACATTTAAAAATCACACTGACTGACTATTAATATTACAATGCACTCTTTTAATAAAAGCAATAATTTGCTCATCTTTCATCAGAAACAGCTTTATGTTTGATCATTTGATTGTGGCCCTGAACTCAATGGAAGGGTCAGAGCCTTGTCAAGCTGAAGCCATGATTAAGCTGCTTTTTATTCTCAGTATGTATGAAATGTTTTATTAAAACTCCAAGCTGAAGTAATACAGTCAGTGAACCCAAAAATTATTGTAAACGAGCACGACCAGAGCCGCTGACAGGGATGGTGGTGAGTGGAGCCGGTTATCAGAGCTGTTTTTAGCATTCAGACTGAGCCTCATGATTCCAGACTGCAGTGGAGAAGGCGACCCCTGGTCAAGTGCCTCTGTCTGATGACTTAATTAGGGTCAGAGTCTGGGACACTGGCTGACTGAAGGGACGCGGTTAAACAATAGCAGTCTGTGATGGGCGCTATCAGCGTTTCATATTCCATCTTTGTTCATTTGACAACACCAGATATGCTTTTGTCAAGTAACTAGAATTAATGTTTTTCCCCCAATGTATGTTTTCTACCAATCAATCAATCAATCAATCAATCACCTTTATTTATATAGTGCTTTAAACAAAATACATTGTGTCAAAGCACTGAACAACATTCATTTGGAAAATAGTGTCTCAATGATGCAAAATGATAGTTAAAGGCAGTTCATCATTGAATTCAGTTATGTCATCTCTGTTCAGTTTAAATTGTGTCTGTGCATTTATTTGCAATCAAGTCAATGATATCGCTGTAGATGAAGTGACCCCAACTAAGCAAGCCAGAGGCGACAGTGGCAAGGAACCGAAACTCCATCGGTGACAGAATGGAGAAAAAAACCTTGGGAGAAACCAGGCTCAGTTGGGGGGCCAGTTCTCCTCTGACTCTGATTGTGCAGAAGAATCATCTGTTTCCTGTGGTCTTGTCCTGGTGCTCCTCTGAGACAAGGTCTTTACAGTGGATCTGTATCTGGGGCTCTAGTTGTCCTGGTCTCAGCTGTCTTTCAGGGATGTAGAGGTCCTTTCTAGGTGCTGATCCACCATCTGGTCTGGATACGTACTGGATCCGGGCGACTTGCAGTGACCCTCTGATCTGGACACAGACTGGATCTGGTGGCCACGGTGACCTCGGAACAAGAGAGAAACAGACAAATATTAGCGTAGATGCCATTCTTCTAATGATGTAGCAAGTACATAGGGTGTTATGTGAAGTGTTTCCTGTTCCGGTTTACCTAATTAGTGCAGCCTAAAAATCCTTTAACAGATTTGGATATTAAAAGCATATTAGTATGTTAAGTGTATGCCAGGTTAAAGAGATGGGTCTTTAATCTAGATTTAAACTGCAAGAGTGTGTCTGCCTCCCGAACAATGTTAGGTAGTTTATTCCAGAGTTTAGGCGCCAAATAGGAAAAAGATCTGCCGCACGCAGTTGATTTTGATATTATAGGTATTATCAAATTGCATGAGTTTTGAGAACGTAGCGGACGTAGAGGATTATAATGTAACAAGAGCTCATTCAAATACTGAGGTGCTAAACCATTCAGGGCTTTATAAGTAATAAGCAATATTTTAAAATCTATATGATGTTTGATAGGGAGCCAGTGCAGTGTGGACAGGACCGGGCTAATATGGTCATACTTCCTGGTTCTAGTACCAGTTTTGTTTAGGATAGTTCTGAGTTTTTAAAATGGCTTCATTTTATTTCCTGTGGCTCAGTGGTAGAGCATTGTGTTAGCAGTGCAAAAGGTTGTTGGTTCGATTCCCAGGGGGAACACACGTTAGATAAAATAAAATGTTTGCATAAAAAGTAAATGATAGCATTGGATAAAAGCATCTGCTAAATGCATAAATGTATTTCATTCTTCTTTATTATTTTCTTACAATTCTGTTTGAGACATTTTAAAATAGTCCAACAGTAATGTACAGTAACTCTATAATTTACATACTGTGTTTCTCATTCTCTCTTTCTCTTTTCTCTCTTTCAAATTCTCTTTCACTTACCGCTGCTTCCCAAAACCACAAGTCCGAGCTCAAATATGCTACACCAAGGGAAAGGTGATAGCTGACAATGGGAAATAATCTGTTCTATTGATCAGTCTGTCAGCCAATGACTTACTGTATGTCAGCGAAAGGCCAGACACTCATCATTTAACCCGTTATATTGACAGAAAGCAAATTTTCCATAGCAAACCTTTACTTTTATCCACTTATGTAACCTCTATAACTGCATTTCCTAAACTAATGTTAAAGGTGCACTCAGTATTGTTTTATTATTTAAAAACAGTGTTAAAGATTGCCATTGTTCTGAGAACCATTCAGATTTATAGTTTGCAATATGAAGCAGCGTAACAGACAGTTTTTGTACAGCTAAAATAACTGGAAGTGGATTATATGGAAGCCTTGTCCATTCAAGATACGAATGGCTGAGTATGCTCTTACATTGAAAACATGTTGGATACAACAGTTCAATAAACAAGTTGTTCTCTGTCTCTAAAATGTAAGCTACTCAATATTACTAGTTACTGGCAGGTCAGATTTTCTCTTTTTTCTTCTCTTTTTTTTCTCCATAAATTTTAGTTCAAAACAAAGTCAAAGCAGAAAAAACTAATTTTCTGGGCAGTGGTGTTCTGTTTATGAATTAATTAGTGTTTTTTAAACAAATCAGATGTGTGAGCAATTCAGTGACTCAAACATAAAGACATTGAATAGCTTTATTACTAAATTAATCAGTGAACGCTTGACTGCCTCTTTCATAAAGACATTTCCTAAACGAATCGGTTGAGTAAATGATTCAGTTGACTCACTAATAAAGACTTGTGTATTGATGTTACCAACAGAAAAAATCCCCACCAGCATGGCTGCAAGCAGGGTTTTAGAAATAGAGGTCCAGCAACTGAGATTGCTAGGGACGTCAATGGACACTTTTATGACATTTAATCATAACTGTGATAAAGGTCACATATTTAATCAGATCAGACTTTTGGCACACTTTTTCTAATTCTCTTTGTAAATAGAATTGTAATAGAGAAGAAAAATTACATTACATTAATCATTATATATATTTTTTTCTTATTCAAAATGGTGAAATTTCATGAAAATTAAGTAATTTACAGGACATTATATTCAAATATTAAATGTTTAGCTAATTACATTTGTAGCACTAACCACAAACACTGCACAAATAAAATAATTTGGGATTAAAGTAAAAAAGAAATCCCCAAATTCTGTGGATATGTAGTGTACAAAGAAAAATATTGAAGAAAAGGAACAATGCAAAAGCAAAAAAACAAAAAACAAATATAGTGTAAAGTGGCAGTAGTTAATCAACAGATTTCAAGCATTAATACCAATAGGTGCTATTATAAATCCAGAACCAGTGGAATGAAGAAAAAATAAAATGAAGAAAGAAACCGAGTGCATCTTTTCCTCGGTTCAGTCTACCAATAATAAAAGTGTTTTTAGTATCTACTTGTGAAGAGTATAGGGCACAGTGAGCTCTGGGATTTGGTTACTTACATCAGGGAACTGGACGTTAATAAAAGTCTTGACTTCAGCTTTCACACAGGATCAACGCATTTTGTCACTCCGCCAGCAACCTCCTTCTCCTCCTTCAAACACGGAGAGAAACGTATCAAATTGTTGCCCACAAGTCTCTGCGTCATTGAATATTTATCACCTCCCTGATATTGGAAAAAGGTTCTTGAGCGGCAGCGAGCCTCAGGGGCAGGGAATTCAACACCCTATTATAGAAGAAGAGCAATATGGCTGTCATTAGCTTCCCCCTGGTTGTGTTTAATTAATTATCTGTAGCCCTCCTGATCGAGCCCCTCTTTAAAAGCTTCCCTTACTCCCAAAGACATGTCTGAACACATCATCTTTTAGCTTTAAAGACTGTGCGGTAGTGCAACAGGCTTATTTTTAGTCTAATTAATGTTGTATGTAAGAGTTTATAATAAGATCTATAGCTTTATCAAGAACGATAGACAAAGTAAATAGATTGTATTACAGTATCCTCTCTTAAAATGACAGCTCATCTGTCTGTCTCTGTATGAATCCCTCAGGCACATATCATGATATCCTTACTCTATGCCTCACAGTCTCTTAATAAACAGGAGCTGAGCATTTGTTTTTACAGGAGTGAAATGGCCTTATTACTGTGGTGAACCCCAACCCCCAAAATATCTTTATCTTATTACTTTTTTATTTTATTTTGAGGCTCCCATCGATGGTGCTGTAATCCTCCAGCAGTGTGCGTTTAAATTCAAATTGCTGTGGTGTTAGAAGGATCGATTTTCTACAACAGGAACATTAGCGATTCTCAAAGTGAGGGTATTAAACTCCAATCATTGTGTTCTATTGTTTGGCATGTCATATTGATTATCTCCCAGGTTTCACTGGCACGAGTGAAATATTGGAGCCTTCAGCTGCCATGCACAAGAAGAATACTCTTGCCTCTGTAAATGAATAGGTATATGCACTTGCTTTGGGACATCAGATGGGATTAATATGGAATATCAGTTTTTGAATGACTGCAGGGAGGAACAGAAAACAAATACATAGAGGTGTTAGTGCATTTTCAACCTATACTTCCTTTAAAATGTCTCTTTTAGGGAATGTTTATCACTTTATGTTTCGCAATTGCAAATATATACCTCACAATTATGACTTATATCTCTCAATGTGATTTTATATTTCGCAAAATGATGCTTGCAATTGCAGCTTTATTTCTTGTAATTGAAATTTTATATCATACAATGTGACTTCATATCTCACTTTTGTGACTTTAATTATGACTTCATTCTCCATAATGTGAATTTATATCTTGCACTATGACTACATATTTTGCAAATGTGGCATAATTTCTTGTAAATGCAACTTTATATCTCATAAATGCAACTAAATCTTGTAATTGTGACTTTATTGCTCACAATGTGACTGTGTAATCAACTTTATCTTACCATTGCATCTTTATTGGATATCTTTTCATTATGAGTTGATATCCCTCAATATGACTTTAATTTCTGCAATATGACAAATCATGCAGTTGAAACTTTATTTCTTTTGATCGCAATTTTTTATCTCACAAAGTGACGTTATATATCCCACAATTATGAGCTTTTGATATCTCACAGTGATAGTGTCATAAATTGATTTATACCTTTCAATCTTAAATGAAATTCTTGTACTTATATTTCTTTATATCTCGCAATTATGACTTTATATCTCACAATGTGATTTCAAATCTCACTTATTTATTAAGTTTGCATAATTGTGACTTTAAATCTGTCACATTGTGACAACATGATTTATTTTCTCATATCTCTATATTATCTCTCTATATCATATTTTTTACTCTGAGGCAGAAACAGACTTGTATAGTTACACTATGTTTGTGTTTGAGGGAGAGATACAAGTCTCTCTGGATGCATGGATAGACACCTCGGAATCCAATAAATATGAAACGAGTCTGGTTCATGTATGTTTTTATGTCTGCAGCAAGGAAGAGCCCGAGGCAGTTTCTTGTCATTGCTGAGAGTGAATTGTCAGCTAGTGTGGAGGTCATAAAGTGAGAAATGCATCAGCCTCACACATGAGTAGCCCACAACTAGCCTGTGACAAGGACAGCACACAACATGTTCATAAAAACTCCAGTAAAGTTCCATTAAACCAGTGAGGGCTCTGACAGGGACACTCTTTCAATCATTAATATTGCCCCTCTACCCCTCATTACTTTATACCTTTTACAGGAGAGGGATGCTTCAAGGGAAGCCTGGTGGTGAACTCCTACGGCCGGCTTCGATCTCGTCAGTCGCCTGAGACATTCTGTGCATGATAAAGATAAACTTTCTCCCTCGAGAACCAATCGATATTGTAATCCACAGTCACATTCACTGTGCTATCATCTATCGTCTTTCATCTCGGTAAAAAAAACAGTAAAAAAAAAAAAAAAAGCCCCTAGACATAGATTCCAAATAAGTTATTCCAGAAATCTAGAGTGAAATGTATTATTCTGCACAGGGATTATAAGGTGATTTGTTATTATTATTATTTTTTTAATAATAATTATGTTTCAATAGTATTTTTATATTATTACATTTTTGTTTAAAAAACAATTATTATTATCGGTCAGTAGTGAATAAATTATTTATTAACAAAACAAAAATTGTATATTCTATCTATCTATCTATCTATCTATCTATCTATCTATCTATCTATCTATCTATCTATCTATCTATCTATCTATCTATCTATCTACATATATTTATTTGATGTATAGAGAGAGGTCATGTTTCAATAGCATTCCACAGTACTCTAGATCTATATAGATAGATAGATAGATAGATAGATAGATAGATAGATAGATAGATAGATAGATAGATAGATAGATAGATAGATAGATAGATAGATAGATAGATAAAATATGACATTTTTGCTTTGTTAATAAATCACCATTTATTCATTACTGACCCAAAATAAAAAATAAAAATAATTGTTCATAGTTAATATCCTCATGCCTGGGTATCATAATTAGATTTTCATGCCCTATAATTATGCAAATACCATTTACATAACTGAGAGTGTTCATGCATTCCCTTCATCTCGGGATCCTACATTAGGATTCTTCATGTGAATGATTGCATTTTAATTTGTGGATGAGACTCCCGGAGGTATGAAATAAATTATCAGGGTCCCATTACATTTCACCAAAGATATAGATATCTTTAGCACAACATAACCGATTTGATTTGATTAAATAGTATTTTTGTCTTTTATAATTGTTATTGATATCATTGTACTGCAGTTTCAAATTTAAGCAGGTGTTTTCATCCCTGTTTAATTATGTGCACCTCTTCTGTACACTGAGTTACATCCTGGTAGGTGTTAGTGTCACTGAGTGTTGAATACTGATGAAACAGAACGACCCGAAATGACATTCTCTCTATGGTGGCCACCCCCTCTTTCTCCACCTCTCGACAGGATTCAGAGAGAAGCTAATGGCTATGCAATGCCTGTCATAGTTTCAAAAGCATTGCGTTTTGTTCCCCCCCCACACACACACACACACACATAGGCCCAACCCTTACTAAAAATGTCAGTGAATATTGATTTGGTAGGAAGCAACAAAGACTTCACTAAATGATAGCTCCCTTTGTGCTGCGGTGATGAAAAGACCTTTCTCCAGCACTCCGGAGTGATTCCATGATGCTTAGGCCATCAATATTTAATATCCGTCTTACAAAGTGAGAACAAATTGACAGGAAGGGGTTTAATACATATCAAAAACTGTTTATTGTGGACTGACCTTATATATTAAATAATTTCAGGTTAAATAGACTCTCATAACAAGTGTGCTTAGTGGATAATTCTCCCAAAAGTTCTGCAAAAGAAAGAAATTCGCACATGTTTGAAATTACGTGAGGATGAGTAAATGATACAGAATTTTTATGTATTTATTTATTGGTGAACTATCCTTTTAAATGTATTTATTTAAAGCAGAAAAGTATTATTAATAACAATTATTAAATTGATTCAACAAAAATGAATGAACATTTTCTTAAGGATGAAAAGTCTACAAATGTGAACATGTTTTATTCTGAGTTATATAAACATAAAAATATGTTTAAAGCCTTCAAGTGAGGTTGAAGGAAGCTGTTATCTGATGCAGCTGTTAAACAAAATGAATTGGGTGCTTGGATATGAAGTGGAATAATGCCCCAGTGAGGATGTGGCTATTGTTTGATATATCCATTCATCCTTTCTATTTTAGAACCTGATATATGTGGAAAAGTCACAATATCCCACAAATGCACTCTGGATACTTTCTTCAAACCACAATTTAAGTGCTTCATTGCTTCGGTTTGCATGTAGAGCTCTTTACGTGATGCAGTTTATTGGCTCGCTACAATCCATCTTGTTAAACCAATACAGATAGCTACTGTTGGACTTGTCTCTGTCCATTACCTGAATCCTGACTTCCAAAGGCCTTTTCCCCTTTGCGGCTTTCTAAGGCCGCTGCTGCTGACTACTTTGCTCTTTTAGAAGATGTTTCATTCTAGGATGCCGACAAATGGTTGGTCTTTCAAAATATGTATCAATTGTATAATTGAGCGAAAGATCTAAACGTAATACAATTGAGATGCTTGGACTTAAAGAGTCATTTGTGATGTGTGCGTGTATTAATATATCCTCACGGCTGACCTTCAGAGAAAAAAAACTTCCGAAACCAGTATAATTAAAAAATGTAACATTTTATTTTTGATTTAAAACTTGTAAGACAAGTGCTAGATTCCCTGTTCCATTAATATGATAGCATCAGTTTCCACTCAGCTGATCTCTAATGAGTTTTCTCCATTTTCAAACAGAGCTGTAATTGAAAGCTGATCATGCATGACATTGCAAAGGAAGTATTCTGTCACATTACAAGCTTCAAGACAATCACTGAAATATTTCCTTCTTTTATAATACCTGGTTATTGAAGTTTAGTTGCAAAATGTCTTTTATGTGTGGGATATATATTTATACTCACTAGTCATAAATCTATCTTCATACATGATCCTATTTGGGATAATAGAGGTTTGTATTGTTCTTCTAATTCTGTTATTTGTTTCTTTGATCATAAATACAGTAAAGACACTCATTGCAAAATATTTAAAAATAACTTTTTTGTGACTAAATCAGAGGGCTCTGGACAAACAATCCCTTTATGCATAGTTTCACATTACACTCTACCTGATCTAATTGAATGCAAATAGTTTGCTTTCTCCCATTGCAACAGGTCTATTCTTTTAAAGAGAAAAGTGCTTTACAAAAGCAGCGCATTCAGGAAGATGCGATTCAGCCAGAAAAATAAAACAAAACAAAGAAAACACTTAATTAGAAAGTTTCGATTAAATGCAGACTGCAGTCACATATTAAATACCCTAACACAGAGTCATGTCTACATACATATAGACAGAGCTACATATATATATATATATATATATAACCAGAGGGGGGAATTGAAGATATTTCATTAGCATTATTACAGATGTAGCCCTCCAACCCAACCCCCATAACCCTGATTTGTGCCTTTTGAAGTCTGCACTGGAAGAACATAAAGAGGCTGTGGAAAAATCTGTATACATATCATCTTACATCCCTTTAACATCAGGTAGCATTTATACTTTTTATTGTGTGGGTGTGAATGTACTAAGTAGTTTCCAGGAAATGGAAGTATTGAATAACAGCAAAACAATCAAAATAGTAGCAGAACTTTCTGTGTTGATATTTTAATATTTATCATGTGTTCCTTGGCAAAGCATGAAGCAACATTCAAAGAGGACAAACACCTGAATGACAGCACCAAATTCCCTTTAACTAATGAACAGTTAGTGAGTAGAAACTTATAAAGATCAAACAAAGCAGCCTCAAAGAAAATCAAATCACATTTCAGTATTCAAATAAATTTAAGAAAAAAAAAAATCCCAATACAGTATGCAAACAGTCTGATGATGTCATCACTGTTGGTTAGACTTGAAGAACAATTGGAGATTTTTAAAGTGTATTTTAAAATTACTTAAAATATACATTTTAAATAACCAAAAATAGATAGGACAACTATAATAATATCTATACATAATAATATACATACATTATTTCGTTTGTTCGTGAAGTGGAATCATCTGTATCAGTTTCCTTTTTTCTGATGGTTCTCTGTTTTTTTTTTTTTTTTTTTTTCACTTTTATTCTTGAAATAGGAAAGCTTATTGTTATTCACAATATCAGGTTACAGCCAAACATATCCAATCAAACTCAATTTGACGGTAGTTGTTTTTCCCTCATAAGTTGATTGCTAATCTAATTTTTTTGCATTATGCAGCAAAGTGTCTCCAGGGTGTTCACACACAGCCGGTCTTTGTATTATTTTCTTCCTGAACATCGATATTCAGTATGAAGCATTTGTGGATTAACTAAACAATCTCATTATCATGTTGTAAACCGTGTATTATTGAAATTCTGTTCCAAAAAGCTATTTGGAAACTCAATTTCGCATTTCTTTTCTCTCTCTATCTCTCTTTTTCTTTTATTATTAGAAAATCACAATGATGTCTGCTGTGATGTGCAGTTTGGGTGGTTGTCAGGGACAGGTCTGTGAGATTTCTTTGTCAGATTCAGATTTGGGTTTGACACCACGATGTCATTCCACTAGAGAGTTATGCCAGAATTGATTGAATCTCATTACAGGGTTCACAGTAGAAGTCTTTCTGTCATTTAATCTATTATTCATTTAGGCTTTATTTAATGTATAATAATTATATGTTATGCTCTTTCATTAAAAGAAAATATGGAAGTTTATTTAATGATCCTGTTGGGGAATTGTGATTTATATTCAATGATTCAAAATGTTATAAAATAAAAATAAAAACATATTTGGCATAGTTTTCCCTAAAAAAATGAACATTTGCTGAAAATGTACTCACCCTCAGGCCATCCAAAATTAGATGAGTTTGTCTCTTATTGGAAAAGTGTCCAATTAAGTGAAAACATTTGTAATTATGTATGAGAAGAGTTTATAAGAAACAAATCCATCATAAGGCATTTTTAATGTCACCCTTTAAGCCAAAATACAAGACGGTAATCCCTACCTCTTTCTCCAGTGAAAAAGTCCATCCCCTGTTTTCTTGTAACATCACAATCCACAGTGCATATTTGTTTAAGACTTTTTTTGCTTGTAAACAGTGCTTGATCTGTGCATATTTCACACCTGATTCAGGTGAGACTTTTTTCACTTGGAGAAACAATATGGATATTTTAGCTTGAAGCAATGGTTTGAAGATAAAGATGTCCTAAAGATGAAATCGTGTGGATTATTGTGATGCTTTTATCAGCTGTTTAAACTCTCATTCTGACGGCACCCATTCACTGCAGAGGATTCACTGCTGAGCAGGTGATGTAATGCTAATTTTCTCCAAATTTGTTCAGATGAAGAAACAAACTCATCTACATCTTGGATGGCCTGAGGGTGAGCACATTTTCTTTAAACTATTAATTTAATCTATGGCAACATTTAAACAGTGCAACAGCATAAGAAGAATATTAAATTAACTTGATAACTAACCCAAAATATTGTTTAGTAGAAGCACAGAAAGACACTTGGCCATTCGTCTGTTTTGACACACATTTTCTATTCGTCTAGCACCATAAAGACTGAAAGACCTGCAGTTAGAGGAAACAGTTTGAGAGAAGCACACAGCTGAAAGCCTATTCACAGTGCAGCTCGCCAGTGTTAGGTTTCAGCTGTCGATGTGCCAGGGACTGTTCTAGGAGCCAGGTGCTACTGAGGGCCTCTGTAGAGGTAGATATCAGTCGAACACAAGCCTAATGAATCCTTCACTGAGCTGCTAAAATCGATGGTGCACTAAATAAAGGTGTTGTAGCACATTATGTTGGCATTAGCTTTAATTTAATGAGATGGAACAGGTCTGTACCAGTGGAATTGATCTTTTTAATTGCCCTTGAGAAATATGTTGAAAACAGAGTCTATGTTGATACAACCAACTTTGATAAAGGAAGACTTTTATGACACAACTGGCTGGATTTCAATTAGGTGACACTGATAGCTATTCAATCTCTGTATACAACTACTATACTCTAAATGAAGTCATTACAAACCTGTCACATAACTTTAGGATCTTCCATGATCTTGCAAGGTTTTGCATATTAAAGGCGTTTTATTTGCCAGTCTCTAGTATCAGATGCAGCTCTGATGATGCTTTGTTTTTCTATTTATATGAAATTAAACATGACTTGAATTTGTCTTTGAAGAGTTCCTTAAAAGTAATGTTTTAATGTGTTCATATATTTATTATAATATATTTAATTAGTTCTTATTAACACACACACACACACACACACACACACACACACACACACTCAATTAAAGGATTATTAGGAACACCTGTTCAATTTCTCATTAATGCAATTATCTAATCAACCAATCACATGGCAGTTGCTTCAATGCATTTAGGGGTGTGGTCCTGGTCAAGACAATCTCCTGAACTCCAAACTGAATGTCAGAATGGGAAAGAAAGGTGATTTAAGCAATTTTGAGCGTGACATGGTTGTTGGTGCCAGACAGGCCGGTCTGAGTATTTCACAATCTGCTCAGTTGCTGGGATTTTCACGCACAGCCATTTCTAGGGCTTACAAAGAATGGTGTGAAAAGGGAAAAACATCCGGTATGCGGCAGTCCTGTGGGCGAAAATGCCTTGTTGATGCTAGAGGTCAGATGGGAAAGGGTCGACTGATTCAAGCCGATAGAAGATCAACTTTGACTGAAAAGTGACAACATGATGTGACGTGACATTCAGCCAAGTATGGTGACCCATACTCAGAATTTGTGCTCTGCATTTAACCCATCCAAAGTGCGCACACAAACAGCAGTGAACACACACACCCTTAGCAGTGGGCAGCCATTTATGCTGTAGCACCCCAGGAGCAGTTTGGGGTTCGGTGCCTTGCTCAAGGGCACTTAAGTCATGTTATTGCCAGCCCGAGACTCGAACCCACAACCCTAGGGTTAGGAGTCAAACTCTTTAACCACTAGGCCATGACTTTACACCACTCGTTGCAACCGAGGTATGCAGCAAAGCATTTGTGAAGCCACAACACTCACAACCTTAAGGTGGATGGACTACAACAGCAGAAGACCCCACCGGGTACCACTCCTCTCCACTACAAATAGGAAAAAGAGGCTACAATTTGCACAAGCTCACCAAAATTGGACAGTTGAAGAATTGAAAAATGTTGCCTGGTCTGATGAGTCGTGATGGTGTAATGGTGTGGGGGATGTTTTCTTGGCACACTTTATCCCCCTTAGTGCCAATTGGGCATCATTTAAATTCCACAGCCTAGCTGAGCATTGTTTCTGACCATTTCTATCCCTTTATGACCACCATGTACCCATCCTCTGATGGATACTTCCAGCAGGATAATGCACCACGTCACAAAGCTCAAATCATTTCAAATTGGTTTCTTGAACATGACAATGAGTTTACTGTACCAAAATGGCCCCCACAGTTACCAGATCTCAACCCAATAGAGCATCTTTGGAATGTGGTGGAATGGGAGCTTCGTGCCCTGGATGTGCATCCCACAAATCTCCATCAACTGCAAGATGCTATCCTATCAATATGAGCCAACATTTCTAAAGAATGCTTTTAGCACCTTGTTGAATCAATGCCACGTAAAATTAAGGCAGTTCTGAAGGCAAAAGGGGGTCAAACACAGTATTAGTATGATGTTCCTAATATTCCTTTAGGTGAGTGTATATATACAGGTGCTTCTCAATAAATAAGAATGTCGAGGAAAAGTTCATTTTTTTCAGTAATTCAACTCAAACTGTGAAGAAACTCATGTGTTAAATAAATTCAATGCACACAGACTGAAGTAGTTTAAGTCTTTGGTACTTTTTACAAAAAACCACCAATTCTCAATCTCAACAAGTTAGAATACTTCATAAAACCAAATAAAATAAAATAAAAACATTTAGTGAATTGTTGGCCTTCTGGAAAGTATGTTAACTTACTGTACATGTACTCAGTACTTAGTAGTGTTTCCTTTTGTTTTAATTACTGCCTTGATTCAGAATCAGCATCTTCAAAAAGCACTCTGTGAACAGCCAGCTTATTGGCAATGAATTATTGTGACTTACCCTCCTTGTGAAGGGTGTCAATGACTGTCAGAGACCATTTTGAAGGCTCGGGAAACCTTTGCATGTGTTTTGAGATGATTGGCATGTCATCATATTCTAATTTGTTGAGATCGTGAATTTGTGGGTTTTTGTTAAACCTGAGCCAAAATCATCACAATTAAATGTATTTATATTAGCTGATTCTAAGAGTACAGTGTATTTTATATTTAAATGATACATTTATGTATTCAATTATAGACTACACATTATTTTACATTGTCCCTGTTACAGTCATTTTAAATTTAAGTGCTAGGTGATATTAATTAACAACATACTTACTATAGGGTTATTATTAGGGCTTTGTTAAGGGTTAGTTGGAGTTATGTAGTGTAATTGTGCATAAATATAAAAAATAAAAAGTTTAAAATTCCCAGCAGATGCTGTCTGCACATTAATGAATAATCAACTCATTTTATTTTGATATAGAATACAGATAATAGACCTATGGTGGTTATGCATTCATTGTGCAGACATTTTGAATCTCATTTTGGTACATGTAAAGGACACAGATGGCATGAACATATTCCATTTGATAGTTTCTCGCCTGCTGATTCATTATATCAGCAAAAAGCAACAATTTGCTTAGAGAATATCTCTTGAAACACTCTTACACTTACAAAATGAGCACCCTGTGATGGGGATATGATGTGCTGAAATTTCATGGCTTTTTGTCCAACCAATCATAATTATCCATGGTAATTATGTGCAGGTGCATAAGCCATTTACAAAGACATGCGAAACATCATATTGGTAGATTACTGTATGAAAACATTTGCCCTGTGCTGTGACAGGAATGGCTACAGTAAATGCAGTCTAATCGACTGTCAGGCAACATTACTATGCCTAGCCTATCCTAATAACAGGGCTTTCTCTCAGAGGAATAAAAAAGCGTGGTGACATTGAGGGCAGTGTGTATTTGTGTGGATATGTCAAAATAGTTGATGTGATTTTCACTTCTGCATGTAAGACATGTCAACAAATCACCCTGGTAGCTTCCTGGGTTCTCTTGGGTTGCATCGTGTGTGATGGTACACAACAGTGGCAGCAGCCTGTGATTTGCTTTGCTTCACTCTTTTTGAGTCAGTTTGAAATTTTCAAGACAACTTGTGTTGCAGGACAGCTGCTTTTAACATGATTTTGGTAAGATTATTTACTAAACGTTTCATGTGAAGTCGTTGCTGCCAAGAACAAAGTGTGGTGTGTTAAAATCAGATTCTTAAAATGAAAACCTAATTTCACCCTTCTTCATACTATTAGTGTGATTTAAAAAATATTGCATTCAATCATTTTACATATGCATAAGATTCGATACAATACTATTCAGAAGTTTGAGTTTGGTAAGATTTTTTGAAGTTTGTCTTTTTTGCTCATCAAGGTTGCATTTATTTGAACAAAAAAACAGGACTGTACTGGAGGCCTCTGCGCACTATGGAGGAAACATGTCACTAGGAGGCGTCTGCCCGCTGACTGGCCACCGAGGGGGACATGGTCAGCCACAATGGCTGCCACATAAACTTTTAAGGTGGAGAGGGTCAACCCCACAGAGTACCTTGCTTGTAAAAACTCCAGAACTGTACCAATTGGGCAGTTAGCAGCACTGTAAAAAATAAATGTATTTTTACAGAAAAAAAACGGTAGAATTTAACAGTATTATGACATTTTGACCAGAACTGTGAAATTCCATAAAAATGCTAACTTTTACATCTAATGTACATTTTCCCTGTTTTTTAACTATTTAAATTTGTTACTGCAAAAAAATTACATTTTCCTTTAAATAACAGTAGTTGTTGTCTATTGTTATCCTGACATGTCCTTAAAAAAACATTCCTGTATATTTTTTGGTCAGAGTTGAAAAAAATTTAGTTTTACAGAGAAAACCAGTAGAATTTCACAGTCATTTCTCATTTTCATCAGAACGGTGAAATTCCACTAAAAATGCATACATTAACACCAAATATAGCCTACATTTTTCCAGTTGAATTAGGCAGTGACTATGCACTAAGTGCAAAAAGCAACAGTTGTGATTTACACTAAAAACAAATAGCTATATATTCTATTTACATCATGTAAATGTCGCGAAAGTTTGCAATAAGTGTAAATAGTAATTAGATATTCTATATTTTGGCAGATTCTGTTTGCATCTCAGTAATTGTGTACATTAACAGGATGCAATAATAGTATAAAGTGTTTTATTAAACACTCGTTAGACACTTTATTTCTACTTCATTTTTGTTGAAAATAAATGCCTTTTCGATGTGATTTGTGATACCAAAAGATATAAAATACAGTTTCGAACCAAGGACTTTGAAACAAGCATCAAATAAACGAGGCTTCCACACTAGTGCCTGTGCCACTGAAGACATTAGGTTAAATTGCGCATCTTTTCTAAACTTTATTGGTGATCCATTGGTGATGTTGTTTCCTTGATTTATAGTCAGCGTTTAGCCTACTATTGTCTACTATTGTTGTTATGCATATCATACATATCGTTCGTTTGTTAAAGAGGCGATCTGGCGCTGGACTGTGTTGTTTATAAAACCTGTTGTTTTTTTGCCGCTGTGGTTAATGGTGAAAGGCATCAGTTTTCTCTTGTGGCTGTTAGAGAATTTTATTACTGTGGGGTCAATTGTAGCTTAGTGGTTAGAGAGTCGGGCTTGTAACCAAAGAGTTGCCGGTTCGAGTCTCACGGCCAGCGTGTTGCGACTTATCCTAATTGCTCCCTGCACTGCTCCGGGGGTGTGTGCGCGCTCACCCCTCACTGAGATGGGTTAAAGAGGTCACATTTCGAGTATGCGTTTCACTTATTGGTATCCTCATCCAAACACACACTCCTGTCCAACCCACTTGTTACACCACTTTAGGAAAACCATTTATTGTTAAGGTAAACTAATTGTCATGATTTCCATATCAAAATCCGAAGTAACCAGCAGTAGATGATATTTACTACGGAGCCCTCAAAGGGACGTGGTGGTGGATTTTTTTTTGCAAATCTTTTGCCTTCACCCGAGAAACTTAGCGTTCCCACGTAAAACCTGTTTTGAGCTCGGACAGACACTTCCTGTTTAATGTCCCGCTGGCAGTGTTTCAGAGCTCCGTATACGTTAATGGAGCGTTTCATAGTGTTTGAACTTGGACTCAAATATAAAGAAATGTGGTCAGTTCTTAACTCAAGAAGGAGTTTAGTGAAGTTGGTAATATTCACATAGGCTATTCGAACTTCCCTATTCTTGAGCTAAACGTTAAAACACAAACGACACCTATTTAAAATCACAGTCACCTAGACAACGAGCTACAACCCAATTAATTTTTACGTAATGCTATTTACATTAGGTGTAAATAATTTTCATTTAATAAATAGAATTATCAAATTTGCAGTAAGTGTAAATACTAATTAGATGCTATCTATATCGGCAGATAGTTGCACCTTACTATTTTTGTAGATTAACAGGATCCAATAATTATCAGAGTGCAAATGATTATATTTATTAAAATTGTTAAATGGATGCTACATTGTTGTGAGAATAAAAGCCCTTCTACACCGACCCCTAAGCCTACCCAATAAATACTTTATTTTTAATAAACACTCTTCTCTTAATAAAGCACTTTATTTCCACTTTTCAAACATTTTCTAAATTTTCATTGCAAAAAAATGGCTTTGTTTTAATCACAAAAAAGCCAAATCTATAAGCCAGTGGTTCTTAAACTTCCTCGGTGTACATTAGTCAAAATAAATTAATTTGTTCTGCTAACCACAAAGAAAGTTATACAACCTGAGAGTACAAGACAGATTTTCAGTTTTATCACATTAAAGGTAAATAGCAAGCATCTTAACTTAAAATGTGCTAATATTGTTTTTGGCAGAGAAAATACAACTAACTTCAGGATGAATTTGAATGTTTTCTACGAGTAAACTATCAATGTGCAAGAACAGAATTGCAGCAGCTCCCTTCCATAATGACCAAATAAAAAATAAGTGCAATTAGCAACCATTACTGTCAGGTCAGGCACAAAAAGGGTTAAGGGACGCTTTCATAAAGGAAATTTCCTACAAATGCATATCCAATAAAGATGCAATAATCACTGTACATGCCTTTCTATCATGTCTTCTGAAAACCCTGACACATTCAGAAAGTGTGCACTGCCACATATAGTTAGCAAATCTGGGCTTACATGTTTTCATGCCATAATCTTTTTCTAGTGAATTTATTTATTTAAACCAAATGTAGAGGGACATCTTTGTATACTGTGTGACAGAAGTAATGCTAAAAACTAATTAAAAATACTCTTGAAACACAAATTTTTGTAAAATGTTATACAATAAATTATGGTAGCCAGAGTATTGCTGTAAACAACTTCAGCTTTTTATTATATAGCAAACCTTCAAGATCAAACAATGGAAAAACACTTCCCAGCAAAAGTCATGTTTTAGAAAACAAATTTGTTCAATTTTAAAAAATAAATAAATCGACATTAATTCTGATAATCCTGAACATGTCACATGGAGAAAATGGATAAAGCATGTTTCAGAACACAAATGTGTTCAGTTTAAAAGAAACAAAAACACTGGGCCTGGATTCTGATAATTTTGAAGTTGAATGAATTTTTAAGTATTATGTGAATATTGTATACGGGGCTTTAGCTAATTTATTGATAAACGATGTACTAACTGTAGATGTAAATTTTATTATGTAATGTTTTGTGACCCGTGTGATTTTAGCCCGTGGGACTACGGATGGAAATAAGCCTTTGGCTACAATCCAGCATGTTTACATGCATGTATTCCATGTTTGTTCATTAACATGCACTGTCCCAATCAAATAAATAAATATAAACTGAATCCTAATCACGTCACAAGGTAATAAAAATGATTTAAGCAACAAAGCGCTGCACTGAAGTACAAAAAGTCGGTCTGTCCTGTTCTTCAGCGAAATGTCAATCTTCTGAAAGACCACATCTGTGGGGACACAAACAGTTACAATTAAAACCCAAACCAAAAGAAGAGCAGAGACAACAACAAGCCTTAACCAAATACTCTCAGTTTTGGCCACAGACAATTACATCACATTTATTGGAGTTAATTCTAAAAATGATTGTCCTTTGGTCCACTTTATCATCAATGAATGATAAACACAGAAGATGAAGTCTACCACTACTATACAAGACAACAGAGCTTCTATACCTGTTACTCTCCCCAATCAAATGCAGCAATTTTTGATGTCAGACTCAATACTCTGGGGTTGACAGAGTACGCTCTCTTTTTCTCTCTCTTTTCCACCTTGGTACCTTTATGAGGATTTATCCTAAAGATGCACCTTTAAAACACAACACAAACAATATCCTTAAATAATTGTTGTATGCTTCTTAACCAAAGGAATGCAGTCTATGAAATACCTTTGCAAGAATTCTAGTGTGGCTCCCAGTTCTACAGGGTAACTGATGTTCAATATATAGTAAAGAGAGAACATCAGATACAGGGCTTCTGTAAAACTCAAGAGATGGTCATTTACAATCATCTGGTCTACTGGTACCATGTACACACTGGCTGTCAGTGGGTTCTCTCCTTTGAAAAAACACAAAATCAGTAAGACATAATATTTAACAGAATGTGAGTTCTGATCACCCAAAACCAGGAATTATTGTGTTGCAAGATCATAGTAAATAATACCCACCACACACTACTATACATGGTGTTGCTGGAAGCTGTTCTGAGCATATATCACTTGGAACAGAGGTGTCTTCTACCATCACAAGAAAGTGGTCTTGGTCATTTTTGAAATGGGTTAGCAGCAACATCACGGCCCCACAAACATGATCCCCTCCAGCTCTATACTTTGTGAGGATTCTCCCTGCTCTGCTTGCTCTTTCTGTGCACTGAAATTGAAAGTAGTCCAATATTCTTCTGAACTTACTGGAAGCAGATTCTTCAAAGCTGTTGTTTATGTCAATGCCAGTGAGCTCTTTAAAGTGTGCTTTCATTCCTGCTGGCTGAAAAAGATATGGCCACTCATCAAGTAAATCTTTGGTTTCCTTTCCAGATTGGATGCTGTTTCTTTGAGGGGTGTATGTAGAAGTCATTAAGTCATAGATTGTCTTTACATCACTTTCATTATTTTGAAACATTACTACCAACTTCTCTTTCTTTTCCTGCTGCAATTCAGATGTTTCTCCAACTAGCAGTTGTGGATCAGAATTTATACAACCATATAACAATTTTTGTTTCTTTGTTGGTACTTCTAGAGTACCACAAAGTGGTATACTAATAGCTTTTGCTCTTTTCAAATTGTCAATTCTACACACCAGTTGTTTGAGGAGAGAATCATATCCACTTCCTACAACCTGGGAATTAATCTCATCTCTGAAAGACTTTGGGTATGCAATCACCATTTGTCGGGCTATTTCTGATACATGTTTTTTTGCTGGACATTTGCTGACTTCCAGGATCTCAGAAGCAACAATGCGGACCAACTTTCTTCTCTCAGAGCAACTTGGCCTTTCGCCATTTTGCAACTTTCCCATAAAACTTGCTGGCATTTTTTGTCATGGAACATCAAAACTATAATGCCAGTCATGGTCATAAAACGAAGTTTCACAGCTACTGTCACCTAGAAGATAAGCCAATGTCCACAGGTTACAGGATGAACACTTTTCATGCAGCTGTAATTTTTTGGCAAAATTGCCTATTCCCAAGCTGCAGATTTATTGAAGTTTAATAACGGACAAACAGAGATGGCATGGGGCTTTGTGGGTTGATCATGTGCCACTATATATAGTATGCATTTAAAGTGGTGCACAGACTTGTTTTATGTCTGCAGTGCATTATTGTCAGAGGGGAGACGGTTGTGCATTTTTCACAGGGACCACAGGACCACAGTGCAACAAATCACTAGCATGAAATGGGCACATGTAACGTGTTGCTGGTGATTTGCTGCACTGTGGCCCTGTAGTTGCTCTGAACAATGCACAACAGTCTTCACTCTCCGCTGGCATTAGCTGCGGACTCAACTGGAGACGTTTTGGCCATTCATGCACCAGGTAATCACCACAGTGGCACATGTACGGATCACAATGTATGCAATTTCCAAAATCAATGTTTTGAGGCCCCGTGCCATCACAGTTTGATTTGTACCATCAAACTACACTAGTCAAAATTTTAAGAGGATCAAAACCTTTCATAATAGTTGTCTTAAAACCAATACCCAAAACTCTTCAAATGTTGACTAGTGTACAATAAATCTGCAGATTTGTATACATATACACCTACACATATACAAACCCGATTCCAAAAAAGTTAGGACACTGTAGAAATTGTGAGTAAAAAAGGAATGGAATAATTTACAAATCTCATCAACTTATATTTTATTTACAATAGAATATAGATAACATCAAATGTTGAAAGTGAGACATTTTGAAATGTCATGCCAAATATTGGCTCATTTTAGATTTCATGAGAGCTACACATTCCAAAAAAGTTGGGACAAGGCCATGTTTACCACTGTGTGGCATCCCCTCTTCTTTTTATAACAGTCTGCAAACGTCTGGGGACTGAGGAGACAAGTTGCTCAAGTTTAGGAATAGGAATGTTGTCCCATTCTTGTCTAATACAGGCTTCTAGTTGCTCAACTGTCTTAGGTCTTCTTTATCGCATCTTCCTCTTTACGATGTGCCAAATGTTTTCTAAGGGTGAAAGATCTGGACTGCATGTGGTCTGGCATTGTCATTTTAAATGAGCCTTGGCCCAGAGAAAATGCCTGCGCTTCTGAATCATGTTTAGATATGGCTTCTTTTTTGACCTATAGAGTTTTAGCCAGCAACGGCGAATGGCACGGTGGATTGTGTTCACAGACAATGTTTTCTGGAAGTATTCCTGAGCCCATGTTGTGATTTCCATTACAGTAGCATTCCTGTATGTGATGCAGTGCCATCTTCGGGCCCTTAGATGGTTTTCTGGCCTTGACCCTTACGCACAGTGATTGTTCCAGATTCTCTGAATGATATTATGCACTGCAGATGATGATAACTTCAAACTCTTTGCAATTTTTCTCTGAGAAATTCCTTTCTGATATTGCTCCACTATCATCTGAATGGTTGACGATGGCACCAGGTATTTTGCTTGTAGCTGCATATAAAACAGGCAGAGATTTTTCATGTACAATGACTTTGCGTTACATTTCGTCAGGGAGTCAGTGAATTCACTTTCATCAACCTCCTCCTCAGTAACATCAAAAAATGCTGAAGAAGGTTGCTCAGATAAAGTATCCATAATCCGTACTTGTGCAAATGTAGAAGTCCTGTGCTTTCGTGAAACATGGGCAGTGAAACTTGATCTTAAACTGAAATTTTTGTCACATTTTTCAAAAGGACAACACACCACCTCTCCCTTGGCTAAATGTGACCTGAGATGAGAAAGGACATTGTTCATGTCTGTAAATTGTTGTTGACAGTCTGTATTGTTGCAAACAAACGTGCCCGTCGAATCATCAAAATGAGTATGTGGTCTTTTGTGATGGCGATAAACATGAGCTTTGAGAGCATTGTATTTTGAGAATTTACATTTGCATTCTGGGAAGCAACATGGAAACTGAGCATTTGCTTCATGTCGGTGTACGATTTGATGATTAACATATCCCTTAACTGTCTTCAGAGAGCAATCACAAAATTTGCACAAATACATCATCATCCATATGGTTAAAGGTAACACACCTCATAAGATGAAATCCGTTGTCCATGCATATGAGTGTTCTTAAATGATTGTGAAAGCAACGTTCTAAAACAACAACACAATTCTGAAACACCTTTATACTTTTTAATGCAACTTGCGTCAAACATTAAGAATAAGATTTCAAAACGTATGTGATAAGCCATTGTAATTGTATTCACCTGTTGCCAATTAACTTTTAAATTACGTTGGATGATACGTCAACAGATTTTTTTTAACACTTACCCTTCACCACTCGACATCGAGGTCCATGATTGTTTTGTTGACATTCTGTTATATATTGCATGCATACAGCAGAATATGTTGCCTAAACGGTCACGTTTACTCACAAAGCTACTTAACAAAGTCACTTACGATTTTTGAAAACAAACTGACGCCTGTAAATATTCCAGCGAACCCAACTCCCCTCCGTGTTTTAGCTTATTTGCCATGTCAATGAGCACGTTTCCCGACCAAAACAAAAACACAGAGATTTTTTCCTTGAGGTATTTGTACGCTGTTTTGGAGCCATGATGTGCCACCTGCAGTTAACAGGCTGCTGCTTTGTCTCTTGGCTGATGGCGTTGGGCCGAGGCCAATGATTGAGAAGCAGTTTGACCAATGGCGTGCGTAAGGCGGGACTTAACAAGAAAGATCAAAACAGTGCAGAAACGCACACCAAAAATTGTCTACCATAGAAAGCAAAAGGGGAAATTTCCTGTGACATTGTGAGGTCATCATACTGGGTAAATATGCTGGCATGTAATATTAAATATAAAATTGTAATCAACAAGTGTTACTGTATTTACGTTGTTTCTTCTGTTGCAGTGCACCCTTGGCCTTGTCAGTGGGTGAGGTCACATCACTAAACTGTCTGAAGAAGTAAGGTGTCATGGACCATCATAAAATTTGTAAGTGCATTACATATTTAATGAACAAAAAATTTTTTGAAGTAAAAAAACAATATTTTTTTTTATGTACGAAACTCAAGAACATATAAAAAGAGTAACATGATCAGACATAATGAATATAGATATGTGATGTATGATATATAACCATTTTCTCTCTTATTTTTTAAAGGCATCAACATGGAGATTGAATTGGAGACCATTGTTCTGTTCGAAGTGTAGTTTGTGGAAGAGGCAATGATGAAATTAATTTGAATTGTCAATGTTGTATTTTAAGCATATAAGCGATGTTCAGATGATGGTACTGTAGCACTGTTTAAAGTTTTTAATATTGTTGTTATTTACAATGGAAACTACTGTAACAGAAGAAAATAAAGAGGGAAAAATACAAATTATTTTCTCTAATTACTTTTTGTGACATATAACATACATTTCATGAACTACATATAAAATTATCTGTGAGCCATAATCAAAATCAAAATGCTGTACATCCCTTTCAAAATTATGGTCCATCACAGTTAATTTTTTCAAATAACGGTCAACACATGTTATTTCAATTTACAGTCAAACTGTTAAATAATGATCAAAACATGATTTCAGTTTACAGTCAAAACATGCTTTATAAAGTAATGTTGTCAACATGTCATTTATATCTACATTCAAATCATGTTTAGTTAAACAACTGCTACACCAAGTTTTTACATTTACAGTTAAAACATGTTTTATTAAATAAGGGTTTAAACATGTTACGTGAACTTACAGTCAAATAATGCCATTACATTTAATGGTCTATGCATGTATTTGCAATTATACAGACAAAATATGTTATTTCAGATTACGTTTTAAACATTTTATAGTACTGTATGGTCAATGTTCTTTTTTCCTGTTGCTGTGTAAGCATGTTACTTCAGTTCATGGGGTTTTACCGTTATTTTCATTAATGGCAAACGTTTGGCACCCTGTGCTGCCATGCATTTGCTCGTTTTTTTCCGTGTTTTTTTTTTACAGTGAGGGTCAAGTTGGTGGTCTCTGCACCACGAGGTGAAAAGTTTCCACCTCATGCCGTACAGTTTACTTGTTGAGGGAGCTCTGGATTGGAGTCCGGATTTAGTATCCGGATGCCCTGGAGTCAAAGTGGAGCCAGATCAGCATCCACTAACTTCGTAAACTTGCAGGGTGAGAGTGCAAGGCTGAATTGATGTACTCGATATTGGTATGCTTCACCCCCGAAAACAAACCTCAGAAACGTCCTGTGTTGGGGAAGGATGGAGACATGGAAGTTTGCATCTTTGAGATCTATCATGACAAACCAGTCCTCTGACCTGATTTGAGATACAACATGCTTTATTGCAGATCTATGATCGGACGCAACCCCCCATCTTTTTCCACCCGCTGCATCGCTCTGTAACCGTGCTTTCCCATCCCCCCACTTTGCTGTTATAATCAGATGTGGGGATGAAGAGGCTGGCCGAGATTTGCTGGTTCCACTTTTCCAATCTCAATGTGTAGATCGGGAAAGAAAGGCAGGCTTCAGCATGGAGGTGGTGGTCTCGCCCGTAGAAAGCATTCATCAAGCTTGCTTTTCTGCAGTTCAGATTGCTTTTCGGTAGGCCAATCGATGTTAAGCTTAGCTACCCCGCTAGTTACCACCTCCAAGAGCTCCTTGTACGGGGGCAGTTGAGGTGACACTCTTCTTCGACACTCTCCACATCCGGCTCCTCAGAGGAAGATAGGTGAAGTGTCCACCCCTCTCCCCAGGGGTAAGAAACCGTAGAGCGGGCTTCTGACCCTAGGAATTTGGCGCAGGATCTGGTAGGTGAGGGAGTAGATATGGACTCACCCATCTCCCTTCCCTCTGTCAGATCCACCTGCGAACCCCATGAGTGCAGCTGCTGCTCCGCCTTGGCGGAAGCAGGGCCAGACCCGTGGGGAACGCTGATGAAGGCTCCCTCCTTGAAGTGAGCCTTCCGGTATGAAAGTGTCCGCATTGGCATGCGCTTGCAATGCAGACCTCAAGAGCATGCTTCGCTCCCAATCACCCCACATACATACTGTTTGTATCCCTACTTGTAAAATAGTGTGGGTAGGGAAGAACACATAATCTGAAGCTTGATCTATTGATTTATTGCACCCTTGTGGGTAAAATTGTTAATTTCATTAATAGTAATAATTATTATAAATTTACTGACCCCAAACTTTTGGACAATAATGTAAATGGATATTACATAAACCATGTGGGTGAAATAACCCTCAGAACTTCTATGACTAAAATGATTTATTGATCTGTTGCGTATGTTATGTAATGTTTGTTTGTGCCATTCAGTGTATATGTGTCGGTGGTAATTATCACTGTCTGGGGCTTTTTAAGATCAGAACAAACATACTGAGAGGCTTGATATTTGCTCTGATTTATTACCAGTCACTGATGCACTGAAGAGTCAGTTGGTCAGCAGACACACACACCCCTTATAAGAAACCCAATCACTTTCTTCTTTTCAGCTCTTATTGTCTCTTCTTTACATTTCTATGGTTTATATTCTTTCTGTCAAACTTGTACTTTGAGCACTAAATGAACTGAGCTTCTTTTTCCATGTTTTTATATTTTTGTCCCCATTAGTCTCTGTTGCACATTAACTTATTTTCACTTCTATGACATTAAACATCTCTACAATACAAACCAAAAAGGAAACAAAATGCATACATTTTTTTCATTCTCTGTAAAGATTCTTTCTTACTTTGTTTTATTCTTTCTTTCTTTCTTGCTTTCTTGCTATCTTTCTTTCTTTCTTGCTATCTTGTTAAGCTTTATAAGTGCTTGAAAATTCCCCCTCTAACATTCTGACATGTCTGAAATTCTCTATGCCTAAGTATTTTGCTCACTTTTTGTGTAGCTTTAGTTTGTCTGTGAAAAGAGCCTGCTTACGAATAAGTAATTAGGTGTATTATGTCCACAGACCTGAGCATTCGCAATCATTTCCAAGTGGAGTTCCCACCATTATTGTTGATTCTTTTTTGAACACACTGCCTTATAATTGTAAATCTCATTAGAGGCTCAGCATTACACAACTATGTTTTCTGTAAATTGGTTAACATTTGTAAAGTATTAGGCTCATGTAACATTACAGTGTTCAACCGTGTCTAGACAAGACATGATCTGCCATCAGTAGCTCACTGGCTTATTAGACTCAAAGCTTCCCAAATACTCCTGAAATTGTTTTGTCAGAATAACAAATTACTCTGAAGTTTTCTGGCCATGCTATTGAATAGCCTTTCCTAATATCTGAGACCTTCCTGATTCTTTTTACCTTTGAGTCTTTAAGTATATTTAAATGTGGTTTTCCAATAAGGAAGTATAATGAAAAAGCACACTGCAGTTTGATGAAGGATTAGAAGACCTCACAAGCGGTGGGATCCTCTGTGCTTAGAAGAGTTCTGTGAAAAGATTGTCACTCTTTGATGATTACATCACATGAAATGTGACATGACAGCAAAATAATGGCACGAGAATGATTAAGAATCATTGCTAAATTAGACTGGATCACTATGTAGCCATAAGAAAAAATGACATCTAGAAATCATTGTTCAATATAGTGTTTGTTTATTGTTAACAAAGTTGTATAACCATCACTACTTTGTTTCTTGATAATCTTAACTTATCTTTAACATTGACCAGCTTCTCAAAGTTACAGAGCTACTCACCACACATGCAGACAAAAATGTATTCCCATTACTTATTAACATTTTTGTAAATCATAGCCATTTTGTATCAATTTGTTCTTACTTTTTGTTTTAATTAAAATTAGGGAACAAATTAGCACAACCTTTGAAAGTTTGAGGCTATTAAAGTTTTATTTTAGTTTTTTGTTCATGATTTTATTCAACAGGAATATATTAGACTGATCACATTGTAAAAAAAAAAAAAAAAAAATTGGCAGACACCATTCAGAATCATTTGATTGTGTGTGATTTAGACTGTCTAATGCATCAGTCTCTCATGAACAGTGGTCTTCTTTACCAACCCCAGTGGGGTACTATCATAACATGTCTGTTATTGACCATTGTTGAGTCGTGGCGTCCTCCCAACAGGGACTCTTAACTTTGTAGATAAAGGACAGTGCGAGTGACCCTGTGTGCCTGTTTGTTCCCCAATTTGTTCTGCAGGATATCTGGCTCCTTCAATGAGCCTATGGCCAGAGCCAGCATGGTGGTGGCCTATGCTTGCTTAACTGGCTGAAAAATGAAGATTTATCTGCACATCTGCGAAGCGCTCCCCAGACCCAGTCATGACGGGTATGCCCTTAAATAAATGGTGGGAAGCTGCGAATGGGAGTTTGTAGGTGGGGAGATGACCTAGTGACATAAATACAACTTTCTCTTTCTCCCTCCACATAGTCACAGTGTGAGAATATTTAACGGGCAACAACAGACAAAATTGTGAGCCACTTTTGCCTGTTTATTCTGTTAATAGAAGCCTTTATAAGCCCACAGTGCTAAACCACCTCCATTTCCTGCCGTCTTTGCCCCCTTCTCCCTCTGCTGTGACCTCTCACAAAGTGAACCCTATGAATGGACAATACTGGCCTTCAAATGGGCCTTTCAGAACTGCAGCTCGGGCTGCCTGCACTGCCTCTAGGGCACTCAGAAAGATGAAGGGGATCTACTGCGCTCTGGGGGGCCACACAGATGTGGCGGATCATTTAGGCCTTTTCACCTTTCATATTGTTTTTAGGTATTCATAGTTCATAGGTTCATAGTAGATTTGGGTTTGAGCATAGATATGGTCCTAGATACGGGTTCTTTATAATTGGTATTACTGTTATTTAACCCCTGCCAATTTGATGGTAATGATTGCAAAAATAGTTTTGCTGTAGCATGTCGCACTTTCTCGCAAAATATTTCATAGCAATTTTGCTTTCCAAAACCATTTTGTAAATTAAAAAAGTCTTCCTCACCTTAGACATAAACTGACACAAAGACATGATTCATATTTTTCTGAGCCAGTACAGCCATTCGTTCGATTCTTACATTTTCACATGTATGAATGATTCTGGGGATATTATTTAATGCCTAATCCAGATTTAAAAGTTAGAATTACGGCCAGTGACAGAAGAAAAAGCAACCATGTCCCAGATGTTTCCTGTTATATCTGTGGGTGTTTTATTACATCCAAACAGTGACAGTGATGTAAAATGTATTTATATTTTTGAGTTCAGCATAATTATTACTTCGATAATATTAGGCATTTTGAGAGTGTGAGTGTTAATTTTTTATTATTATTATTATTTTTTTTTTTTTTTTTACTTGATGCAGGGCTGTCAATTCATTCTACAGTGAAAATGTGTAGTTTAAAAATTAAACAAAACAAAGGACATAAATAATACATTAATTTGTGATTGTAAAATAATAATAATAATATGCACTATTCATATTTATTTTTATTCATAATATCAATTAAGTGCATTTTAGTGCTTATTAGGTTGTGGTTATCAGACAATTACATTTAATTACATTAATCTAAATCTTTGCTGGTCATAAAGGCAATCTCTAGTTCACAGAGAAAATTATTATTTGACATTTTTTCTCTGTCTTCTCAAGTAACTTGATGGATTGCATGGGCAAACAAGATAATAGATTTCCTAATTGAGTGATACAGTGCTTTATGTTGTTATCTGAGGGTAATAATTTGCCATTCTTTTTCTGTATACATAGAGTCCAATTCAGTGTGTAAAGAAACAATATGTGGTTGAGAAATCCGCTCCACAGTTGCCTGGAAGGGAAATTGCTCCAGTCTTGTGGAATGAGCAAATATAGTGGGGGTATGCATTTCAAATTGCCCAACACACTACCTCTTCAAGATATGTTTTGCTTTCTCTTCCCCTCCCTCATCCCTTTCTTTGAGATAGCACACAGTACAGGACTCATGATGAAAGGCATGGTATTATGAGATTACCAAGGGGCATCCTAAAAGGCAGAGGAAGGAAGCAGGCAGAGTGGTAAGTGATTCTTTTCAGTCAGTGGATTAACCTCTACAGGGTTGAAAAACTTAAACAAAGTCCACTGTTCTGTTGTCACTGCGGACTCCATACACAGGAAGTGAATATCTAAATATTAAATGTAGTTGAAATACACAGAAATTGTATGTTTTATTTATGCAAGTCCATGTTTGTTATTGATCATTGAAGTTTGCATGTGTGCATTATATGCACACAGTATAAATGTTTGTGTGGCCATGGCATGTGAATACATGCGTGTAGTTTCATATGGAACTGGAATTTCTCTGACAAACAGTATTTATTTGCATTATCAAATGAAGGGGAAAGCTTTGCTATTTTTCATTCATTATTGACCAACCAGTGTAAACACAGTGAGTGTGAAGTGCATACAATGTGTGTTCCGGAGTGCGGATAGCTAACTGATTGTATCCTTGTGTATGGGCCTTCAGCTCACGACTTCCTCTGACTTACTCTCTGTTTACCTCCTCTATGGCTATAAAAGTGTCATATTTAATTATTTAGTGTGTTACATTATATATGCTTACTAGACTGCATTTTACCCCATTGTTTAAATAATATATCTCCTGAAATATGAGGTATGTGGAAAAATGAAAGAAATTACAGTAAATCAAAACACTTTTGGGGAAGTTGACTCTACTCAATCTAAAACTGTTTAATTTTAAACATCATTTTCAGATTATGTTAAAATTAATATGTGTGAAGATATTAATTGAGATATTGCATGGGATGTTAGAAAAAAATTACATTTTAAAATTACGAAAAAAAAAACTTAAACTAATGGCCATTAGTTGCAGGGCCAAGATTATGGGCCCTATAATAAACCCGGAGCTGAAAATAGACTGCATCTTGTAGTTGATGGAGATTTGTGGGATGCACATCCAGGGCACAAAGCTCCCGTTCCACCACATTCCAAAAAAGGGTTGAGATCTGGTGACTTTGGGGGCCATTTTGGTACAGTAAACTCATTGTCATGTTCAAGAAACCAATTTGAAATGATTCGAGCTTTGTGACATGGTGCATTATCCTGCTGGAAGTATCCATCAGAGGATGGGTACATGGTGGTCATAAAGCATAAAGTGATGGACATGGTCAGAAACAAAGCTCAGGTTGGCCATGGCATTTAAACAATGCCCAATTGGCACTAAGGGGCCTAAAGTTTGCCAAGAAAACATCCCCCACACCATAACACCACCACTACCAGCCTGCACAGTGGTAACAAGGCATGATGGATCCATGTTCTCATTATGTTTACGCCAAACTCTGACTCTACCAACTAAAGGTCTCAACAGAAATCGAGACTCATCAGACCAGGCAACATTTTTCCAGTCTTCAACTGTCCAATTTTGGTGAGCTTGTGCAAATTGTAGCCTCCTTTTCCAATTTGTAGTGGAGATGAGTGGTACCCGGTGGGGTCTTCTGCTGTTGTAGCCCATCCGGGTTGTGCATGTTGTGGCTTCACAAATGCTTTGCTGCATATCTTCTATCAGCTTGAATCAGTCGACCCTTTCTCATCTGACCTCTAGCATCAACAAGGCATTTTCACCCACAGGACTGCCGCATACCGGATGTTTTTCCCTTTACACAACATTCTTTGTAAACCCTAGAAATGGTTGTGCATGAAAATCCCAATAACTGAGCAGATTGTGAAATACTCAGACCGGCCTGTCTGGCACCAACAACCATGTCACCCTCAAAATTGCTTAGAATACCTTTCTTTCCCATTCTGACATTCAGTTTGGAGTTCAGGAGATTGTCTTGACCAGGAACACACCCCTAAATGCATTGAAGCAACTGCCATGTGATTGGTTGATATCTTTTTATTGGTTCATATATTTTTAGAGGCCAATCATCAAAGGTGCTTTGGCCCCTATTGAACCTGTTTTTTATTTTTTATTTTTATTTTTTTATTATTATTTATTATTAATATTCCACTTTTTCTATTTCTTCTGTTCTCAACGTATATGGCAGCCTATACTCCTTGCGATAGAGCACAGTCTCATTATTAACCATAGTAAATTTGGAGTCTCTATCTCTGTTTGAAAACCCACTGGATCGTAGATTCGGCCATCTTTTACTTTTCCCTTTTGTGTGATTTGTAATGCTTTTAAACAAAACTTGAATAGTGCTGATTTCTTTCCATATTTATTTTTGTGGACGTGTCAAAGTCGTAGATGATCGACTTCATTTGTGCTGGAATATTTCAAGGCTAATTTAGCTTGCTGAATGACAAATGCTCTGGCAGTTCATCCAGTAAGATCATGTCAAGAATTTTCCATGACAATGAAAGATCCTTTCCAGCATCATTCATGCTTCATGTGTTGATGCATGATCATAAAATAAACAAGTATACTATGATGAAAAGGTTGTTGTTTTGATTAGAAAGATCATTTATTGCCTTCATAACAACAAATGAGTATTGTAAACACAATTTTTACATGAAATTCTAAACAACTGAGTAGGACCAATTTTTCTACATCAATGGACCTCAACTGGTGGGTAAACACTGACAAGTTTACAGAAAGAAGAAAAAGACAAGTTAAATGCATCAAGCGATATTATTGTTATAACTGAATTATTGAAACCATTCGCAAAATGTATGCATTTATAATAGCACATTCATTCATGTTGCTTATTGTTGGTCTTATTCAGTATATGGATATATTAATATACTTTGTTAATATTTATTTTTAATCATATTCATATTTCAGCTATTTTACTTTTTCTCTTATTTTCCATTTTAATTATATTTAATTATTATTTTAATAGTTATATTTAAAGGAATTACACTCCATATAGTTATTCATTTACATTTACATTTACATTTACATTTACATTTAGTCATTTAGCAGATGCTTTTATCCAAAGCGACTTACAAATGAAGACAATGGAAGCAATCAAAAACATCAAAAGAGCAATGATATATAAGTGCTAAAACAAGTCTCAGTTAGCTTAAACGCAGTACACATAGCAAGGGCTTTTAAATAATATAATAATTAAATAGAAAACAGATAGAATATAAAAAGAATAGAGCAAGCTAGTGTTAGAGTTCTTTTTTATATAATTGTATAATAAATGAAAAGAAAATAGAATAAAAAAAGATTGTATGTAGAAATTACAGAACCTAATGATCCCATGTTGACAGAGAAGAGAAGTGGTCCAAGAATTGAGCCCTGAGGCACCCCAGAAATGGCTTGAAGTAGATGAGATGGATTAGGATCAAGTGGACAAGTAGTAGGATGATTAGAAAGGATGAGTTTGGAGACTTCTGCCTCAGAGAGTGAAGAGAAGGATGTGAATGAGTGTTTGTTTGCTGGTGATATGATCTTGACGGATTGTGGTGTGGAAAATTGTGCACTGATGTTTTTAATGTTATTAATGAAAAACGTGGCAAAGTTTTCAGCTATTAGAGATGACATTAGCAGAGAAGGAAGAGAAGAGTGACTGATACACATTAAGGTCAGTAGTATTTTTGGATTTGCACCACACCTTTTCAGCAGCTCTAAGCTTAGAATGGTTTTCGTAGAGCATCAGATAACCAAGGGGCAGAAGGGGTGGTACGGGCTGGCCTGGAAGACAAGGGGCAAACAGTGTCTAAACAAGATGTAAGAGTGGAGCAGAAAGTATCAGTAGCACTGTTAGCATCAAAAGATGCTAACAGTTTAGGGGAAGGAAGTGAAGATGAAACCTTTGCAGATAGCCGGGAGGGTGAGAGTGAGCGTAAGATCGAAAGATGACATGTGGAGGGGTATGTGATGTGTCAGGGACCACGTTGAGGTTAAGAGTGCGGAGGAAGTGATCCGAGGTGTGCAATGTATTTGTTTAAAATAAATCTGGATTCTGGAGAAAAACTGTTTGGGAAGAGGATCAGCATAATTAATATACATCATCTTGGAAACATTGCCATGATAAGCTTCCAAACTAAACTCACATGACATTAGACTGGAGCACACTTCCCAAAATCCTCTTAAGAGCTGCAAACCATGACACCTCTAAATGAGGGATCATTAGCATAATGTGCTATGCTGCTGCTTAGTGATTTCTTTTAATCAATCCCAGAGTCGATGGTAATTAGCATCCCATTTCTAATAGATTCTGACATTCTCTAAATTTGCAATGTAGGCCGTCATATTATCTGCCTGAATGCTGATTTGCATATAACCTTTAATTCAAAGACTGGTTACTCTTTTGACCCAGGCTAATGGTATTTTTCACTTTCATTTGTTCATTACCCTGTTCTAACACCCTATGTTCATTTATAGTGCTGGAAATGTCAGTCTTTGCTTGTTGTATGCTATTAAAGAGTGATTAGGATGACTTGTCAGCAGGTCAGACCATGTGGTTGGCATTCATTGATTGCAAATTTTGGTTTGATATTATCTATATTATATATATGCATTACCCAATTTTTTAAGCTTAAGTAAAATATTTTGATCAAGTATATATATATATATATATATATATATATATATATATATATATATATATATATATATATATATATATATATATATATATATACAGAGATGTATAGTAACGAAGTAGAACTATTCACTACTGTACTTAAGTACTAAAACGCGGTATCTGTACTTTACTAGAGTATTATTTTTTTCTCCTACTTCCACTTTTACTTCGGTACATATTTTCGCTGAGTTTAATACTTTTACTCCGATATTTTTTTTATGTGCTGCATCGTTACTCGTTACAATTATAATAATGTTACGAATCATTCCATTACAAACCACTGCCAGAACTGTAGATGGCAGGTTTGATGAAGCTGGCACATCATTGAGCGAATCAAGCGAGACTGCGCGTGCTGACTGAACTGCTGTGAAGGGAGAGATGAACACCGAGCCGAGCCAGATAATGACTCGTTCACGAGTCAAGAACCGGTTGCATCGGTTCTCGGATGACCAGTAACGTTAGTTCTTTCTGACAGTTCGATTCAATAAACCAGTTGAAGAAAACAGTTCACCGAATCTTTTGCGCTCGATGCAATGGCGTCATTGGCGTTGACTGCACATGGGCTCATAACATTAACACAGAATCAGTTCAGAATCAATCACCAAAAGAATCAGTTCGGTTCCAGACGCTCTGTGTGTCGGTTTGCTTCACGCTAAATCACACATGCGCAGTATCATCAGCTCCTCGGTTCACGAATCGGACAGAAACGGTTCTTGACTCGTGAACGAGTCATTATCTGGCTCGGCTCGGTGTTCATCTTCAGTTCTCTCTTCACATCAGTTCAGTCAGTGTACTGTTTGAGTCAATGAATTACTCCGGGATATTGGTTTGTTTTAACTCAGAGGGAGTGTCAGACACATTAAACAAGTTAACAGCTTAATTCATCTGTGGATTAATGCGTATTGGAGACGCGAACTGTTTAAAACGATTCAGTTCGATTTGGTGGACTGTTTAAAAAAGATCCGGTTACATCGAATGATTCGTTCGCGAACCAGATATCACAAACTGCTTTGTTTTTAACTGTCTTACAACAGACACGGAAGAGAAGACAATGCTGAATAAAGTCTAGTTTTTGCTATTTTTGGACCAAAATGTATTTTCGATGCTTCAAAAAATTCTAAATGACCCTCTGATGTCTTAAGGGTTTGAAACAACATGAGGGTAAGTTATTAATGACATCATTTTGCAAATTGGGCTAACTAACCCTAGTAACCGTTTTTTGTTTACAAGAAGTTACAGTCAAAGGAATTGTGATTGTCCTTTAGGTTAATCATTTGAAATAGTAAAAACAATATGTTCAAACTTTTGACTACTTTCTTTAATAGCTACATAACACAATACTTCTACTTTTACTTTCAGTACTTGAGTAGTAAATTTTAAAATAGACTACTTGCAATACTTAAGTACAAAAAATGTTGAATACTTTAGTACTTCTACTTAAGTGTGGTGCTTAAAGAGCACTTCTACTTCTACTCAAGTCACTTTTTTGATAGAGCACTTGTACTTTTACTCAAGTATGGTTCTCTAGTACTTTATACATCTCTGTATATATATATATATATATATATATATATATATATATATATATATATATATATATATACACTGTAAAAAATAATTCAGTGGCTTAGTAAATTTCACAAAAATAAAGAGCTATATTAACTTAATAAAATCTTTTGAAATCATTTAAGTGATATTTTGAGTGGGTCAGATTAAAAAGAATAATTAAAAATCCAACAAATAATTTCTCTAAAATTTACATATATTATTTAAGTTTATGTAATGAAAATAAATAAGTATTTAACTAACTAATTATATTTTTAATATACCTTCAATATTTCTGGTGAATTCTAATAGAAATATTTGATAATTATTTACTTGTACTGATCTGTTTTAGAAACTAAAATTATTAAGTATTTCCAACCAATTTTCCTAAATAAAGTTCCAACTTAATAAATGACAGTTTAAATAAATTGAGTAAATTTCGCGGCTAAAGTGATCACGTGTGCAGCTCCGCAGGAAAAAAAAAAAAATCTGCTTTCCTCAGCAGCGACGTCGACTAGCCATACTCCTCACAACTCCTGGTAAGTAACGTTAGTCAGCTAATCCTACTTACGTTTGTAACACTTTATTAAAAAGTTAATAATTATTAAGCATTTTCTAACAATTGTCTTTGTATTTTACGTCATATTCAACAAGTTTCGTAGCTTAATCGAAGTCACCTGAAGGACGGCTTTCCTCAGCAACGGCAAGACCCGCACTCCTCTCATATTGTGGTACGTTATGTAATTTAGCCAGCTAATACTAATTATGTTTGTGATGTTTAATTCAGAAGTTAATTATTAAGGATTTCCTAACAATTGTGTTTGTATTTTGCGTTATCTTAAGAAGTTTAACAAGTTTCGCGGCTCAAACAAGAGGCACCTGTCACTGAAGGACTGCTTTTCTCAGCAACGACGTGAACGGCATTACTCGAATTTCCTGTAAGTAACGTAGTCCTTTTATAACTATGTATATTTGCAATAATGTTTTCAAAAGTTGATTAAACATTGACCGTGTGTACGTGTACATAACAGTGTAGTTTTCGAAGTTAGTTAGTGGGGCAGCCATATGTATGTTAGTTTTTTTTTTTTTTTTTTTGGAGTGGGTTAACGTTCGTACTATTTGGATCACCGTTTATTTCAACCGCCATTTGAAAGTCTAACGATAAGTGTACCGTGGTCCAGCAACTATAACTATACATGCCCAATGGAAAACGATTTTGTACAGGTTCCCCTTTGGGGTCAGTGGCTTGTCAAAAGGGAACACATCATTTATGAACTTTCAAATGACAACATTCTTTCTTGTAAAAAGCTGTCACGTTGTTGTAAAACATCATAATTACTACACGAACTCAAGTATGAGCTCTTAAATCACCACTACAAATACGCCATGCAAAAGTATTTAAAATGGCGTGGACATAACATAGACTGGTGCGTTTTAATCAGCTCCCACTATAGGGAGTCGGACAGTTTAAGGCCTGCTCCATTGTAAAATCATTCTAGTGCACTGAAACCTAGATCACATACAATATCGGTCAAAGTTTGAAAACCGTAAGCTTTTTAATGTAACAAATCCAGACCTGGTGGGTATTGAAGGACAGCGGAGGCTGGGGGAGGGGTACGTTGTTTTAATTGAGTAAACTTCCTAAATTTCTTAAGAGTGTGTTTAAATATATTCATTTTGATTTGAAATTATTTGTAATATTTTTGTTCCCTGAAACAGATCAGTTTAATTTTCCATCCTTAAATAAATTGATAGAAATTTCACAAATATATTATGTGTATTATAAATAAACAATTTGTTAGTCTAATACTAAATTGTTTTAGTGGAAAAAATAAAATATAACTGTACATTTTAGATAAAATAAACTGTTGTATTTTTAGTCCGTTAATATGTTTACATTTATGCATTTGGCAGACACTTTTATCCAAAGTAACTTACATTGCATTTCAAGGTACACATTTACAATTTAATCAATTTTTGCTAGCGCCGACGCTCTACTGTTTGAGCTACAGGAAAGCCATCTTTTGTATAATCAAGTAAACTATATTCAGAGATTTTATTAAGTTAATAAAGTTAAATATTACTGTAATATTTACTAAGCCACAGAATTATTTAGAGGGTTAAGGGTTGAGTGTGAGGGTTAATGCAATGCATATTTTTTTCAAGTAGTGCAATTAAACAAGCTTTTTTGTTTCAAAACCATTAGTCATTTTACTTAAATATTAAACATGTTTATAAAGAAATTGGTTGAAATAATGCAGACCTCAATAAAAGCCTATAGCATTGATTTACAGCATAGAAGCTCGCAGTTGGTCTCTTTTCGTTTTTCTTCTAGGTTTATTGTTAAAAATAAATGTCCCTATGTAGAAAATTAACCCGTCCTCTTGTTAAGAAGAATGCTGTTAATTTTTGCAACTCCTCCCCCTAGTAAACTTTGTTTGAGATTTTACCTATCATATGGTCCAACAGAATGTTTTCTTCTTCAGGTGCTACTTGTTTTGTGTATTTGTCACTTTCATGTAACATTCAGTTTTGAATGTTAGCTCTAACCAGTTATCTTTAAAATTTGCCTGTAGGGTTCAGCTGATCTACCCGTCTTCGTACAAGCAGAGTTGGCAGAGGAGGTCATAAAAATCTACATCCTTCGAAACAATAATGGGGCAGTCAGCGATGTAATCTTGGGAATCTCAGCAGAGCCTGCTGTCATCTTTCAGGAGTCACATTGGATTTGAGATATCCCAAGACCCACAAATACAGGTCATTCTCCAAAAATTAGCATATTGTGATAAAGTTCATTATTTTCCATAATGTAATGATAAAAATTAAACTTTCATATATTTTAGATTCATTGCACACCAACTGAAATATTTCAGGTCTTTTATTGTTTTAATACTGATGATTTAACTCAACGGCAAGACCCGCACTCCTCTCATATTGTGGTACGTTATGTAATTTAGCCAGCTAATACTAATTATGTTTGTGATGTTTAATTCAGAAGTTAATTATTAAGGATTTCCTAACAATTGTGTTTGTATTTTGCGTTATCTTAAGAAGTTTAACAAGTTTCGCGGCTCAAACAAGAGGCACCTGTCACTGAAGGACTGCTTTTCTCAGCAACGACGTGAACGGCATTACTCGAATTTCCTGTAAGTAACGTAGTCCTTTTATAACTATGTATATTTGCAATAATGTTTTCAAAAGTTGATTAAACATTGACCGTGTGTACGTGTACATAACAGTGTAGTTTTCGAAGTTAGTTAGTGGGGCAGCCATATGTATGTTAGTTTTTTTTTTTTTTTTTTTGGAGTGGGTTAACGTTCGTACTATTTGGATCACCGTTTATTTCAACCGCCATTTGAAAGTCTAACGATAAGTGTACCGTGGTCCAGCAACTATAACTATACATGCCCAATGGAAAACGATTTTGTACAGGTTCCCCTTTGGGGTCAGTGGCTTGTCAAAAGGGAACACATCATTTATGAACTTTCAAATGACAACATTCTTTCTTGTAAAAAGCTGTCACGTTGTTGTAAAACATCATAATTACTACACGAACTCAAGTATGAGCTCTTAAATCACCACTACAAATACGCCATGCAAAAGTATTTAAAATGGCGTGGACATAACATAGACTGGTGCGTTTTAATCAGCTCCCACTATAGGGAGTCGGACAGTTTAAGGCCTGCTCCATTGTAAAATCATTCTAGTGCACTGAAACCTAGATCACATACAATATCGGTCAAAGTTTGAAAACCGTAAGCTTTTTAATGTAACAAATCCAGACCTGGTGGGTATTGAAGGACAGCGGAGGCTGGGGGAGGGGTACGTTGTTTTAATTGAGTAAACTTCCTAAATTTCTTAAGAGTGTGTTTAAATATATTCATTTTGATTTGAAATTATTTGTAATATTTTTGTTCCCTGAAACAGATCAGTTTAATTTTCCATCCTTAAATAAATTGATAGAAATTTCACAAATATATTATGTGTATTATAAATAAACAATTTGTTAGTCTAATACTAAATTGTTTTAGTGGAAAAAATAAAATATAACTGTACATTTTAGATAAAATAAACTGTTGTATTTTTAGTCCGTTAATATGTTTACATTTATGCATTTGGCAGACACTTTTATCCAAAGTAACTTACATTGCATTTCAAGGTACACATTTACAATTTAATCAATTTTTGCTAGCGCCGACGCTCTACTGTTTGAGCTACAGGAAAGCCATCTTTTGTATAATCAAGTAAACTATATTCAGAGATTTTATTAAGTTAATAAAGTTAAATATTACTGTAATATTTACTAAGCCACAGAATTATTTAGAGGGTTAAGGGTTGAGTGTGAGGGTTAATGCAATGCATATTTTTTTCAAGTAGTGCAATTAAACAAGCTTTTTTGTTTCAAAACCATTAGTCATTTTACTTAAATATTAAACATGTTTATAAAGAAATTGGTTGAAATAATGCAGACCTCAATAAAAGCCTATAGCATTGATTTACAGCATAGAAGCTCGCAGTTGGTCTCTTTTCGTTTTTCTTCTAGGTTTATTGTTAAAAATAAATGTCCCTATGTAGAAAATTAACCCGTCCTCTTGTTAAGAAGAATGCTGTTAATTTTTGCAACTCCTCCCCCTAGTAAACTTTGTTTGAGATTTTACCTATCATATGGTCCAACAGAATGTTTTCTTCTTCAGGTGCTACTTGTTTTGTGTATTTGTCACTTTCATGTAACATTCAGTTTTGAATGTTAGCTCTAACCAGTTATCTTTAAAATTTGCCTGTAGGGTTCAGCTGATCTACCCGTCTTCGTACAAGCAGAGTTGGCAGAGGAGGTCATAAAAATCTACATCCTTCGAAACAATAATGGGGCAGTCAGCGATGTAATCTTGGGAATCTCAGCAGAGCCTGCTGTCATCTTTCAGGAGTCACATTGGATTTGAGATATCCCAAGACCCACAAATACAGGTCATTCTCCAAAAATTAGCATATTGTGATAAAGTTCATTATTTTCCATAATGTAATGATAAAAATTAAACTTTCATATATTTTAGATTCATTGCACACCAACTGAAATATTTCAGGTCTTTTATTGTTTTAATACTGATGATTTAACTCAACGGCAAGACCCGCACTCCTCTCATATTGTGGTACGTTATGTAATTTAGCCAGCTAATACTAATTATGTTTGTGATGTTTAATTCAGAAGTTAATTATTAAGGATTTCCTAACAATTGTGTTTGTATTTTGCGTTATCTTAAGAAGTTTAACAAGTTTCGCGGCTCAAACAAGAGGCACCTGTCACTGAAGGACTGCTTTTCTCAGCAACGACGTGAACGGCATTACTCGAATTTCCTGTAAGTAACGTAGTCCTTTTATAACTATGTATATTTGCAATAATGTTTTCAAAAGTTGATTAAACATTGACCGTGTGTACGTGTACATAACAGTGTAGTTTTCGAAGTTAGTTAGTGGGGCAGCCATATGTATGTTAGTTTTTTTTTTTTTTTTTTTGGAGTGGGTTAACGTTCGTACTATTTGGATCACCGTTTATTTCAACCGCCATTTGAAAGTCTAACGATAAGTGTACCGTGGTCCAGCAACTATAACTATACATGCCCAATGGAAAACGATTTTGTACAGGTTCCCCTTTGGGGTCAGTGGCTTGTCAAAAGGGAACACATCATTTATGAACTTTCAAATGACAACATTCTTTCTTGTAAAAAGCTGTCACGTTGTTGTAAAACATCATAATTACTACACGAACTCAAGTATGAGCTCTTAAATCACCACTACAAATACGCCATGCAAAAGTATTTAAAATGGCGTGGACATAACATAGACTGGTGCGTTTTAATCAGCTCCCACTATAGGGAGTCGGACAGTTTAAGGCCTGCTCCATTGTAAAATCATTCTAGTGCACTGAAACCTAGATCACATACAATATCGGTCAAAGTTTGAAAACCGTAAGCTTTTTAATGTAACAAATCCAGACCTGGTGGGTATTGAAGGACAGCGGAGGCTGGGGGAGGGGTACGTTGTTTTAATTGAGTAAACTTCCTAAATTTCTTAAGAGTGTGTTTAAATATATTCATTTTGATTTGAAATTATTTGTAATATTTTTGTTCCCTGAAACAGATCAGTTTAATTTTCCATCCTTAAATAAATTGATAGAAATTTCACAAATATATTATGTGTATTATAAATAAACAATTTGTTAGTCTAATACTAAATTGTTTTAGTGGAAAAAATAAAATATAACTGTACATTTTAGATAAAATAAACTGTTGTATTTTTAGTCCGTTAATATGTTTACATTTATGCATTTGGCAGACACTTTTATCCAAAGTAACTTACATTGCATTTCAAGGTACACATTTACAATTTAATCAATTTTTGCTAGCGCCGACGCTCTACTGTTTGAGCTACAGGAAAGCCATCTTTTGTATAATCAAGTAAACTATATTCAGAGATTTTATTAAGTTAATAAAGTTAAATATTACTGTAATATTTACTAAGCCACAGAATTATTTAGAGGGTTAAGGGTTGAGTGTGAGGGTTAATGCAATGCATATTTTTTTCAAGTAGTGCAATTAAACAAGCTTTTTTGTTTCAAAACCATTAGTCATTTTACTTAAATATTAAACATGTTTATAAAGAAATTGGTTGAAATAATGCAGACCTCAATAAAAGCCTATAGCATTGATTTACAGCATAGAAGCTCGCAGTTGGTCTCTTTTCGTTTTTCTTCTAGGTTTATTGTTAAAAATAAATGTCCCTATGTAGAAAATTAACCCGTCCTCTTGTTAAGAAGAATGCTGTTAATTTTTGCAACTCCTCCCCCTAGTAAACTTTGTTTGAGATTTTACCTATCATATGGTCCAACAGAATGTTTGCTTCTTCAGGTGCTATTTGTTTTGTGTATTTGTCACTTTCATGTAACATTCAGTTTTGAATGTTAGCTCTAACCAGTTATCTTTAAAATTTGCCTGTAGGGTTCAGCTGATCTACCCGTCTTCGTACAAGCAGAGTTGGCAGAGGAGGTCATAAAAATCTACATCCTTCGAAACAATAATGGGGCAGTCAGCGATGTAATCTTGGGAATCTCAGCAGAGCCTGCTGTCATCTTTCAGGAGTCACATTGGATTTGAGATATCCCAAGACCCACAAATACAGGTCATTCTCCAAAAATTAGCATATTGTGATAAAGTTCATTATTTTCCATAATGTAATGATAAAAATTAAACTTTCATATATTTTAGATTCATTGCACACCAACTGAAATATTTCAGGTCTTTTATTGTTTTAATACTGATGATTTTGGCATACAGCTCATGAAAACCATAAATTCCTATCTCAAAAAATTAGCTTATTTCATCTGACCAATAAAATAAGTGTTTTTTAATACAAAAAAGTCAACCTTCAAATAATTATGTTCAGTTATGCACTCAATACTTGGTCGGGAATGCTTTTGCAGAAATGACTGCTTCAGTGCGGCGTGGCATGGAGGCAATCAGCCTGTGGCACTGCTGAGGTGTTATGGAGGCCCAGGATGCTTCGATAGCGGCCTTAAGCTCATCCAGAGTGTTGGGTCTTGCGTCTCTCAACTTTCTCTTCACAATATCCCACAGATTCTCTATGGGGTTCAGGTCAGGAGAGTTGGCAGGCCAATTGAGCACAGTAATACCATGGTCAGTAAACCATTTACCAGTGGTTTTGGCACTGTGAGCAGGTGCCAGGTCGTGCTGAAAAACGAAATCTTCATCTCCATAAAGCTTTTCAGCAGATGGAAGCATGAAGTGCTCCAAAATCTCCTGATAGCTAGCTGCATTGACCCTGCCCTTGATAAAACACAGTGGACCAACACCATCACTTACTGTGGGTACTTGATACTGGACTTCAGGCATTTTGGCATTTCCTTCTCCCCAGTCTTCCTCCAGACTCTGGCACCTTGATTTCCAAATGACATGCAAAATTAGCTTTCATCCGAAAAAAGTACTTTGGACCACTGATCAACAGTCCAGTGCTGCTTCTCTGTAGCCCATTTCCTGCACACGCCTGTGCACGGTGGCTCCGGATGTTTCTACTCCAGACTCAGTCCACTGCTTCCGCAGGTCCCCCAAGGTCTGGAATCGGTCCATCTCCACAATTTTTGCTCGGGGTCCGGTCACCTCTTCTCGTTGTGAAGCGTTTTTTGCCACACTTTTTCCTTCCCACAGACTTCCCACTGAGGTGCCTTGATACAGCACTCTGGGAACAGCCTATTCGTTCAGAAATTTCTTTCTGTGTCTTACCCTCTCGCTTGAGGGTGTTAATGATGGCCTTCTGGACAGCAGTCAGGTCGGCAGTCTTACCCATGATTGCGGTTTTGAGTAATGAACCAGGCTGGGAGTTTTTAAAAGCCTCAGGAATCTTTTGCAGGTGTTTAGAGTTAATTAGTTGATTCAGATGATTAGGTTAATAGCTCGTTTAGAGAACCTTTTCATGATATGCTAATTTTTTGAGATAGGAATTTTGGGTTTTCATGAGCTGTATGCCAAAATCATCAGTATTAAAACAATAAAATACCTGAAATATTTGGTTGGTGTGTTAGTTGGTGTGCAATGAATCTAGAATATATGAAAGTTAAATTTTTATCATTACATTACGGAAAATAATGAACTTCATCACAATATGCTAGTATTTTGAGAAGGACCCTGTACTCACTTGAGTTGTTCCAAAAACTGTTTCTTGAGCTGGATCCTCCAAAACTCTGTTAATGTTCAGAGGTTAAAAAAATATCTTCTTGCATAGTAGTGGTTCATGATCATCCCACAGAATGGGTATTCCTGATGGAAGTGTTTCTGTTATCTGATTAATTCTGTTGAAGACATAGTTCACCCCAAAATATGATGTTGTCATAATTTACTCTCCCTCAATTTGTCCCAAACCTGTACGAGTTTCTTTCTTCTGTTGAACACAAAAGATATTTTAAGTGAATTGACGTGACATTCAGCCAAGTATTAAAGAGTGTTGGTTAACGCAGTTAAAGGTTGCCATTGACTTTGCATAGTATACTTTTTTTTTTTTTTTTTTTCCTATCATGGAAGTCAGTGGCAACTTTCAACTATCTGTTAACCAACATTCATTAAAATATATTTTGTGTTCAACAGAAGAAAGAAATTCGTACAGATTTGGGACAACCCGGGGGGGCGCGTACATTATGACAACATCATCTTTTTGGGTGAACTATCCCTTTAATATTGATGTAAGTGTTGCTTTTATATTTTTTTATGGTTTAATGTTGAGTGTGACTGCAAATGGCTGGTATGCACCAGGAACAAAGATGTCATTTCTCTTACGGCTATCGTATTTTACATGTAATCTACTTGAATACTAAGATGGATGAAATGTTTCATAAGGTTTAATCATTTCCCTTATGGCTACTTTACAGTTTTTAATTTTTGCAATCTACTGGAATATTAAAATGGATACAATGTTTCAAAGGTTGATTTTAGACTTTGTCTTATGTTTAATTGACAAATAAATTTTCAATAAAAAATGTGTTTCTTTCTTTATTTGGTTTTATTATATTAATTATAAAGGGTAAATGGTGTAAAAAAAAAGTGAATGCAGCATTTTGATAATTTATAGTCCAATATTAAGTTAAATTCACTTTTACATGTAGTAAACGTAGCACATTTTTTTTGGTAAAATTTCATCCAATATTTCAATTATATCTACTCAATATTTTTTTTTTATTTTACATAGAATTACAGTTGTGGTGTTTTATAATTTTGATTATATCCAATTAATTTTATTTCTCATATAAAGTAATTCAGTTACTCAGATTTACTTAATTTTTTTACTTACAATTACTCAATTTAAACAGTATATTTCATTGATTTCACAGCTTTAAAATTTACTCAATTTTTTTGAGTGTAAAAATGTTTCACCAAAAAAATTGAGTAAATAATAGTTAAACTTTTTACAGTGTATATATATAATATGGATAGGCATACCGGATAGGCAATCGGCTGGTTTTTGGTCTTTTTCTGGCCAATTTTTCTGGAAGTGCGCCCGTCTGCACAGACTACATTGTAATCATTCGCTGCCATGTCATTTCATTTGTGTGGAAGTATTTCAAAATCTGTGTGCAGGACAAGGGCAGCCGTTCAGGACTGGAAGTGCAAAGCTACATGTCTGAGGTACACATAGCAGGAAGCAAGCAGCAGCTGGGGTACTGGCGCACAAATAACAGACCCTTTCCTGCGCGAGCGTAATGTACCTGTTCACGCCCTGCACAAGCGGAGACAATGAAGGGATGTTCAGCTCAACTTCCTGTGTTGGATGAGAAACGAAACGGAATAAACTGTGACAAAACTGGAATGTGTTTTTGTTTTGTTGTAAAGTAGAACTTGCATACACATTTGAAAAGCCAGAAGCAAACGTCAGTTCTGTATGGGATGATTAATTTTATTTCACCTTAAAATTACATTGACTTAATTTGATTTATAAATCACCTGCTGTAGCACACTGAAAAAAAAAGTGTTTCATTCATCCAATTAAAAAATCAAAAATTAATAAAAGGTTAATGATTCACATCTATATATTTTTTAACTTGAGACAATAGTTATTTATTTTTCATTGGCTCAAGTGAAAAAACATAGATGTGAATCATCACCCTAATTATATATTTTTTTAATTGGATGAATGAAACACTTTGCATCTTTGTTTTATTCGCACCAAAATTATTTGATTTTAACCTTTTGGAATAATCTATTTATATAGCATACTTTTATTTAGTCTTACTGGTAAATCCCTTTTTTTTATTTAAAACAAAATGTAAAAACTAAAATACTGAATGCTGATTAAGAAACATCTTATTGAACGTGTGTGGATTATGTTGTTTGGACTGTAGAACTATGCATTTGTTGCCTTTAATTTCACATGGTTAGAGTTAATGTTTTCATTTAAGGCCAGTTCTATAGTTTCAACCCAAATCAAAAACAAAAGCTAAATGCTGATGTCTGTATCATCTATGTTTGTATTGAATGTAGGCTACTTACTGTGCAGTTACTGCCGTTAATTTCAGATGGTGATGATTATTGTTTTCAATAGCTAAAAGCCAGTTTGGTCTATTAAATACCAAATAAACATCTTGTTCATGCACACTTTCCTTCTTTCTTGTTTGTTGCTTAAAGAAAAAAAAAAAATAGGAAATCGGAATCGCCAGTTTGCTTGTAAAAAATCAGTATCTGAATCAGCCATAAAAAATCATGATCGTGCATCCCGTATATATATATATATATATATAATTTATACTTTAAAAACACAAAAGAAGAAAGTTAATGCATTCTCAAAAATAAGAAATAAACAATTGTAAATTTTGACAGGGTATGAATGAATATTAGAAACAAATGGGAGTTATAAGCTTCAAAAATGGAAGCAAAATCACCATAAAATTATAAAGGTGTTTCACGTGACTCAAAATCTTCCATAACTATATAACTATAACTATATAACAAGGAAGTGTTCTAAAAGTCTTGAACAGCATGAGGGTTAATTATTTTGTGTGAACTGTCCCTTTAAAAATCTTTAGTCTGTTATTCTGTCTCCCATCCCATCCCTCTGAGCTAGAGGCAGCCCTGAAGCTTTGCCATCTTATACTCATTTTTCAGATAACTTATTTTGCTGAGCTGCCAGCAGCCAATGTTCTCTGAGCAATCCAGAGGATATTGTCATGCACTGTACTTTTCCGTTTCTTGTGACGGTGAGCTGAGGCTTTGTTTCTCCACAGGACATACAGTAATTGGAGTTTTGAAATATAATAATAAGATCAATCAAGCAGCTTCAGAATGCAGCAAGAGAGTGGGGGTGGAAATAGGAAGAAAAGGAGAAAAATGTTGTTAAAATTCATTGGATGAAAGAATGATAAATGCATGTGCGCAGTCTCAAGGACAGCCAGAGGTTAGGGTGTGTGTCTGGCTCAGTGCCTGAAGTTTACATTGACATAAGGGAAGGAATGACAGTGAAAAGAGCATATAAGTAGTCACATTTACTTGCTGGAGTTAAAGGATCATTAACTTCAAAGATCATCTGTAATGTCAGACCACTGGCCATCTGTGCCTTGAGTTACGGCTAGCAGGGATTCTCCCAATTTGGGGTGAATTTTAGGACAATTTTGTCCTCTATTTACTTCAGATCATGTAGTTCCAAACCCATATTACTTTCTTTCTCCTCTGGCACACAAAATAAAATATTCTGATAAATTGTCACAGATTTTCTATACTGTGATGGACTGTAGTGACCATTGGCTTGCCAAGTTAACACTATAAAAGCACCATAAAAGTAGTTCATGTGACATATTTTGAAATTATAGAGTTGTGTGAAGCTATTATTCACTTCCAAATCAAATAATTAAAGCAAATGCAAGTCTGAAATCGCTTGATTTCACATGTTTTGTGTCCAAATGTCACAATAAACGTGTCATAGGTCCAAAACTTAGTTGCAGGATTTATTTTCACTCAGAAATTGCTGTTAAAATGAATCCCAAATAATCCCCAAGAGGCAACAACACATTGAATTGCAGGACCTTTGTTAGGAAATTTAATTACAGGACACTTGTTAAGTTCAAAGACTTTTGTTTTTATGTAAAAACCTATTTAGATAATCATAAAATATAAAACAACAACTTTTTATTTTTTATTTTTTATTTTGATTTATGACTGAATAGTGACTAACATATGTCAAAAGCTACTTTATGACTTCAAAATATTTGGAAAGTAGTGTACAAATGATTTATTTTTATGATGTTAATAATGATAGTACGGAGTAAATAATGACTCGTTTCATTTTTGGGTGACATATTCCTTTAAACTGCTTGCTGCTAGCAGCTTTGGTCTATAAAGTCAGTATGTGTGCATGTGAGTGCAGTTCTGACCTTTGCTGTTGGCGCATTGTCTTACAGCAACTGGAAGGTCATGAGTGTTTATAAATGAGAGTGCTTGTTTAATCCTAACCCATCCCAAATCATGATGGATGAGGCCTGTGTTGTGAAAAAAAAAAAAAAAAAAAGCAAGGCTTGCCATTTGCATTGGGTTTCCAATAAAACAGATGAACTGCCAGTTTGCAAATGACTGGCAGTTTAATTATGAAGTCATTGGAACAGTACTGGGAAAAGGTCAAATATTCACTCCAGACAAATACAACTGCCTCTGTTTCACACTGTTTTTCTTCCAGCATTCACGCATGCAAAAAAAAAAAAAAAAAAAAAAAAGAAGAAGAATATATATATATATATATATATATATATATATATATATATATATATATATATATATATATATAATTACAGTTGAAACAACAAAATCTCTATTAACAATCAACTTGATTAAATATATAGTTCCGGAAAGAGATTAAATTATTATTATTTCTTTTCTTTTTTTTTTTATTAATTATCAATAATAATAAAAAAGACTTTGAATTGTATTTCCTGAAAAACTAAATGCATTAGACGTTTTTTTTTTTTTTTTTTTTTTTCTGGAAAATAAGACCAAAACACCTGCCCACCCACCCACACACAGTTACATGCTTGCATAAACACAGTTCCCCCAAGGATATATCTGTGTCTGTGTGTTGGGGTGCCCCTCCCTGCAGCTGTGCACCTGGAGGAGCTTCCATTCCTACATTCCAGTGAACCCAGACACCTGTTCACACCTCCACACACTCCTCACACCTCAACAACCGTCTCATTCTACAGCCCCGAACTCACATTATGTTTCTGTTCCCTTATGCATATGAGAACACAAATACTCAACGACAGCAGCAGTCAAACTCAAGCAACAGGTTTGGTTATTAAAGCTCCAGAACTGTCATGTGCAAATTATGGAAAGGTTCACTTGCATTTTAAAGGAACAAAACTGTCTTACGTTTTCAGTTAGTTGAATTAATTTAAGATTACACACTGCATAAATGGCCATGTATTGAATGGAAACCAATAAACTGCATATATATATATATATATATATATATATATATATATATATATATATCAATGTAATTATATAATGTGAATTTTCTTTTTTTAATAATAATTTACAACAGTAATATTATTCTGTCTTTATTTTTATAATTAGAGTTAATTATTTATAATTCTAATATACAAACATACTTATTCTAATAATAATAATAATAACAATAAACCTTTTTTTTTTTTGCTACAAAGGCACAAAATTTTATGTGAGTCTCTTAAATTTCCACAGACCCATAAGATTGCAGAACGATGATTCAGCGGCTAAATCTCCCTTGAGTAGAGCATCTGTAACAGTCATTGACGACTCGTATTCATTTGGCCCCATTTTTTTTTTTTTTTTTCTACAGCAGTTGGCACACATTAAAGCCCATCACCTGCCCAAATCTAACACGCAATGCCTTTTGTGCGACAACAGTTTCCTCACATAACACTTGCTGGCAATTTTAGTCAGACAAGAGGCTGTTTTATTGCAAAAAAGAAACAGCATTAAAAGTAGTTTGTTTTGTTGTTGTTGTTTACATTGCTGACATTATTCAGGGCTTTCTAAAATGTGCCACAAATAATTTGCATTCTCTCAGGTTGACATGTCAAATTTTTTTTGTTGTTTTTTATTGTTTTTTTTTTTGTTTTTTTTTTTTTTTTTTGGAGGTCTCCTAAATCAAAAACTATAATATATGAAGAGTCTGAAACATAACAAACTTTTCTTACAGGCCCAGTGGTTCTCAACGAACTGAAAACGTTCTTTCATTAAACACACTTCCGTCCATCCTAAACTTGAGGCCACCCAAAAGACAAAAACTTCAAAACATCATTCACTGTTTGTTGTGACCTGAACAAATACCTCCCTGCTTTAACACCACACAGAAAAAAATAAAAGTAAATAAATAACAGGAGGTCCATTTTGCACATAAGCTCTCCTGCCCCACACAGAGGTGCTAAAGCTGCTGACAGGAGCCTGTCTCACTATGCCATATGTTTCTCTAGACCTGATCTCAAGACTTACGACTAAATGGATCCAGCTTAACACAAAGACAGACACATCTATATGATGGGTTAGATCAGCGTACCAGACATCTAAGAATGAGAGCTGAAAATATTTGGATTCAGCTGGGTGAATCTCAACCATTCTGCTAAATCAATTGTTTAATATAAGCAGGGGAGACTAGGGTTAGTTTTTATACAGGGAAGGCAGATTTAACCAAAATTCTGAATTGTTTAATCAGGATATATTTAATAGATGTCAGGCCAAAGCAAGTCATCACATCGGTTGTTTTTGATTATCTCTCACCAGTGCTGCATTTATTTGATCAAAACACAGTAAAAATTGTAATACTGTGAAATATTACAATGTCAAATGATTGTTTTCTGCAATTAATTTTCAGCATCCATTACTTCAATGTTAAGTGTCACACAGGCTTTCAGAAATCATTCTAATATTCTGATTCAGTGCTCGAGAAATATTTCATATTTATTATTAAGTTTAAAAACAGCTGTGCTATGTAATATTTTTGTGGAAACTGTAATACATTCTTTTTTTCAAGATTCGATAATACAAGTGCAAAGGAAAAGCATTTTTTTTAAATAAATTTTTTTATAACATAATAAATGCATTAAGTGTCACTTGTGACCAATTTAATACAGCTTTGTTTAATAAAAGTACCAAAAAACTCCAAAAAAAAAAAAATAAATAAATAAATAACTGACCTTAAACTTTTGCAGAGTAGTTGTTACCTTTACATTTTGTAAAGGCCAATTGTTTTGTTGTTGGTAAAACTTATATCCTTTTTAAAGTGTTTCTAAAAATGTTGCCGTATTTTCATTTTTTTTTTTATTGAACTGTATCCTTTTTTTTTTTTCGTCTGGCCAACAGCACTAAAATATTCACATCAGTTCATATTGTTGATATTGACTGCAAATATTCACTGAAGTAAAAGGTGTGACAACTAGTCCTGGTTTCTTTTTTTTTAGTAGATACTTTAGTTTCAACTTCTCGATAATGATAATTAATTATATCTATCGTGTTCTTTTGAAAATATTAAAGGGCCCAAAATATGATGACAACAGAAAAAAAAATAACAAACGAATGAATGAATGAATGAATGAATGAATGAATGAAACGAATACTTTGTGGCCAATTGTTACTACTCAGTGAAGGAATGTCCAGAGGAAGCACAAGAGCTCTCTCCAACTCTAAGACTCTTAGGGTAATATAGTTTCTCACACTTGGCTGGTCATGTGTACACAGTACTGCATACAAGCCTAGCCCACCACTATTGGGAGCCCAATTAGAGGTCTATTGTAACAGACCCGGACTCTAGGCCTGCTTCCGTTCTAGTGTTTTGGGCTTGCTAGTTGCCTAGCGCTGCTGCATTCAGCATGCTCATTAGGAGCTCCTTGGCATCTCAGATCCCTCTCTCCTTACAGTTTTAATTCCTTTTACTCGTCCCTGAATTGATGGGAAGGTCAGATGGGGAACAATAAGGCTGAGTCGATGATTGGATCTGGATTGAGTCAACAGTACCTCAGCTACTCCCTAGACCCAGGTGCTGTATTATGCCACATCAAAGCTAAATCAGCCAGTAGCTAATTGGCAGGCTGAATTATTTTGGCTTATGCGCTCCCGTCAGTGAATCTTCCATTTTGCCCCCCCACGGTCCCGTCGAGTATGTGACTATGCATCCACTCTCACACATTAACGGACTAGACACAAAGCTCTGAGAACACCGCTGCCTGCCACATTGTAAATAAGAAGCACATCTGTTTTGGGTTTTCCAAAGCCCAGGTTTCTTCTTCCACAAGTTATGGTTGAATCCATCTAAGTGTCCCACATTAATAGTTACTTTGTCTTTATCAAATGGTAAGTGCTCCCTTCAACCTCAAATATTTGAAAAGCATTTGAGTTAGAAACGCATTATAAGTTCACTTGCTTTCTATCTTTTTCACTGTGATCTTTGGTGATAATGAAGCATATGGATTCGGTAAATGGACATGGTGATCTTTGAAAAGAGAGGGCGGAATAAAAGCGCTAACCTTTATTAGACAGCCATCTTATTGTGGCACTGTGAAAAAAAAGCACAAGGGGTGAAGGGAGCGTGGGGGTGGCCACATGAAAGGAGAGAGAATAAAGAGAATCTTAAATGTGAAGCTGGATGTACAACTCGGACTGACCCTATTGTAACAAAGGAAACAGAAACGTTTCCAATGGCTGTCAGTCATTCTCCAAATCCCAGGCTAAAAAATGGTGTTCTGTTTGTTATTAATGCCAAAGTTATAACATGCCAGAATCAATCTAGTATTAGAAAGTTAAAGCTGAAATGTAACATTTTGATTTCAGCAAACAGAAATCTGATTGTTTTCAAACAAGTTTCCGGGTGTTATTTGCTGGAAATAGATAGTCCCATCCTAAAAAATCACAACATTGCAGGAACCTCGACAAAGCAACATTGGCTCAACCAATGTTACACTTTTTATTAAAACTACATGAGCTGAAGAGTCATCAACTTGAAAAAGCTTCCAAATGTTAATGCAATAGGAGCCAAAGGAGTTGCTACATTCTGTTAAAAGCAATTGTTGAGTTATACATCATGGGTCAAATGGTACTGGATATGAAAGCTTTTAGTGCAATTTCTATCAGGAAGACTCTAATGCTACGTCATTCATTCATACTAACAGATATGGCCAATTTACTCATTTACTCAGCCATTACTTGTTCTTTCTTCTGTTGAACACAAAAGACGAAATTTTTAAAAATGTTGGTAACCCAACATTGACTTTCCCCACATTCTTTTCCCATACATTCTTCAAAATATCTTCTTTTGTGATCAACAGAAGAAAGAGACTTATACATTTACTGTACTTTTACATTTAGTCATTTAGAAGACACTTCTATCCAAACTGACTTACAAATGAAGAAAAAAGTAACAATCAAAACCAAAAAAAGAGCAATAATATATAAGTGCTATGTCAAGTCTCAGTTAATATAATGCAGCAAAGGTTATAAATACCTCATACAAATGTGGGAGTGGGATGTGAACTATCTATTTTAGAAGCTATTAGGTTTAAAATATCCAGAAACAAGACGCATCAACTCCAATCAAAGTCTTTGGGCTTTGTGAAGTACAATGTGAACCATTGCAGATGCCCCTATAAACAGAGGTTTGGTAAGGTAAACACATGCACAAGCATGCACATACACTACACATGTGCAGTATGACGGCCATGTTGTTTATTTATTTATTTATTTATTTTTTGCCCTCTTTCCACTGGGGATTATTTTCCACATTTTCAACATCTGCTTAACAGTCACATCCAGCTGGAAAATTCACGGTAAGTCTGACAGTGTCCATGAATAATTTTAACTTTAAGAGAAATTTAGATTGAGGATGAAACTGGCCATATGTGAGGGGGGGGGGGGGGTGACAGTGATAAAAGGAGGCAAAGGAAACAGAAATCCAAATGAAACTGTATTTAGATATAGCTAGGCCTTTGATTAAACGTCATAAATCTGGTCTGCATTAATCTGGCCAAGATCCGCCCAAGAGACGATTTGGATGACATGTTATGCATCTAAATATAATTTGTTTTGTTTTTATGTGCCACTAAGAGGTGGAGCTATCTTAAATACATTATACCACAATTACAGAAAACAGCAGCTATTTACAAAAGTGTCATAAAAGGTAGATACTATATATTTAGTATGCAATGTGTAGATAACATTTGCACCACATACAGACAATAACAAGCTTATGTAAATCAATTAATTAATAAAGGTCTCTTCAAATGTATGTATTTTAAATTTAAAAGAAATTGATGCATTAAATTAATCAAAAGTAACAGTAAATAGTGTTACAAAAAGATACTGTTCTTTCTATTCATCAAAGAATCCTGAAAAATGTGTCATTTTTCTTGAAATTTCATATTCACAAAAACTTGATATTTCGTCTAACTTTCTATTATGTCAAACAAAACTTTGAATATAAAAAAAATTATCCCACTTAACTGTCAAAGTCTGACATATGCAAAAAAAATCTATAAACTGTAAACATACAGATACATTCCAGGAAGTTGCATAATATTAGCTAATATTAGCCATTCAAATAAGAATTTGCCATAAAGCAAAAATAATCTCCACATTGGTGGGCAACATACATCAGAGAGTCAGAGAACAGACTGTGTTTGATAAATCTGTTCATATTTGACCAAATATTTGCCTAACCCCCTTAAATTGTCACCAAAAAGCTGAAGAGAGATATATTTATTCACTCTCACAAGAATGTTTAAAATGTTCACAAAGGTAAATAGGGACAAAGAAAGGAGGAAATGCATTTGTTTATGCTGAAACCTGTTTCAGAGCAGATGGTTTTGTTTATGATCGTTATCATGGATGACAGCTCTTTGTCACGCTCATCTTTATGCTTGGTAATGTCAACGTCATGATCTACCCCTAAACAAAACGAGAAAGGGAAGTACGCTGAAGGAAAATGCAGGGCTGGAGTCCTGAGTGCCTTTTCAATGGTATTCCTAAATGAAAGAGATTACAATCTGCAAATCCACATCTCACCGTTATCAAGCAGGACTTATACATGTATACATCCGCCTGGCTGCAAAAGAAGAGCAAGGCTTATGATAAACACTCCTCCTCCCTTCTCTTACTCTCTGTTTCAGTCTGTCTGCAGGTGAGAAGAAACCACCTTGAACCCTAAGTGCTTTTGCAGAAGATTCCTGGTTTTCACAGGAAGGGTTCAAAGGTCAGTCTATTCCCAGTAGGACGTTGCTTCTTACCACTTAAATATATAATGCGTTATAACTTCTACAATAGAGCTTGGATCATTTGTGCGCCCTCTTTCACTTTCCAAAGCTTTGCATTCCTTCCTGGGCCTCTGTACCCCTTCAGAATGGGCTGAATGAGAAATCAGCATCTCTATAAAATGCCTTTTTACGCGTGACCCAATCCTCCCCCTCAAACCCCCACTCCCAATAACCCCTCCTTGGCCTCCTCTCTGAAGTTGGGAATCCATAGGAGGTTTATTTGTGATGCAGCATTAAGCGTGAGAACTACTGGGTTGGGAAAATCTATCCGGCCACGCTGAATGGACAGCATAGAAGCGTTCCATCATTTCAAAATTCAGACATCTCCGGGGTCTTTTCTTACACGCTCCCAGCACAACTGGGTTTGTTCTCAGTCAGCACTAACAAAACCAGCTGTCGCCCATACAAAACTGTCATTGCTGCAGCGCTGCTCTCCCTGATTGAATCTTTTTGTGGTGTCACTGCAGGTCCTTTGTCACATTAGTTGTTTCTTGATTAAAATATATTATGTGTGATAGTTGTGTGTGTGTGTGTGTTTGATTGACAGAAGCAAGGAGTTGGCTGTGGAAATTAGATGCAGGGCCCAAATCAGATGCTTTCTGTGAGGTTTGGAGGATGCTTAGCTACTGCACTCTTGGAATGAAAATGGGAGATGCTCACACAATGAGACCCAGCAGTTTCATTCACTTATCCCTTGGATTTTGTACCAAGATCACAGGGTCTGTGTGAGAGCCTGTTAGAATACCATTTGAGAAAATGAGTAAAAATAGCAAGGGAGAAAAAGCTGTTGTTGTTTTCCAAAATTAAGCTATGTGACCCACAATAAAGTCCAATTTAGCCATTACAAGTATGAAGTAAAGCTGTAAGCAGCGATGAACGGGCCCTCGCACCCGGGCTCACCACCAGTGAGTGGCTTTAGTAAAAAGGTGAACGGTGAGTAAAGCCAACAAGGAAGTGACTAAAACTGTAATTCATCGACTGGCCGCTTGAGGCTGGCTGCAGAAGAGAGTCAGTCCCATAGACTCCCCATGTTAAAATGCCCAACTTTACAGCAGAAAAAAACATGTTTACAGCCTGGTTCAAAAAATGATTTTGGTCTATATTGCAAATTTTGCCCTTCATGACAACTGTGTGAATTTGTTTTATAACTCATCCGTTTAAATTATATTAAGCCTTAAAGTTCTGCATAATTAAGGGCGTGGCCACTTGAGTGACAGGTGGAATTCCGCTGCTAACAATGCCGTCGCGCTAGGTGGGCGTGGCTTCAGCAATCAGCTCCCGCCTTTTTGCCCATTTCCGATTACCCGGGAGAGTCGCGCGGTGACGCGCTGCCAAGATGGCGAAGGCCCGCTCTGAACACCTTAGGCGTCAAAACCGCTATTGAGGAGTCTATGGGTGACGTCATGGACACTACGTCCATATTTTTTTACAGTCTATGATTTAAAGTCATAAATATAAGTGGAATATATCAAAGTATATTCCATATATGTGCCAATCTTTCTGTTGCCTGCAGGTGGCGCTATCATTATAATGGAACATTGGCCTTCAGGTGTGTTCAGGCCAGGACTCTTATCGAACGTGAAGTTTGGGGAAGATCGAACATTTTATGCCTGAGTTACAACAACTTCTCTTGCTGTGGCGAGACATAAAATTTTGTCATGGCACTATGGACATGCCCTTTAACAAAAACTCAAGATCTCCACAATTTAGCATTGTACAGGCCTTTAGATTAGACTGACCACAAAAAATACATTAATGTCAATACTTTTTTTGTTTGTTTGTCACAGCGTAAAACATGTCACTTCCTGTTTCCAGCAGGTGGCACTATGACTATGACTGAATATGGGCATGTAGCTCTGTTAAGGGCAGAAGTCTTATCTAGCATGTGAAGGCTGGGGCAGATTGGATTTTGTATGTCTGAGTTACAGAAACTTCCTTTTTCATGGCGAAACATCAAAATTTGTCAGGCCGCCATGGACACGCCCTTTTACGAAACCTCAAGATCTTCGCAATTTAACATCGCAAAGGCCTTTAGATAACAATGACCAAGTTTGGTGTTGATCTGAATAAATCTCTAGGCGTAGACCATTAAAGTACAACCCCTGAAAATGGCAAAACAACACCAATTTTGCAGAGAAAATTCAAAATAACCGACTTCCTATTTGGAGTCGAATTTCGTACTTTTTTGTAGGTATTGGTGTGTTACATGTGTATACCAATTTTTGTACATGTAAATGAAACGTAGCTCAAGGTGCACTCCGTTGAAAGTGTATAGGTGGCGTTATCGAGCCATTTTGCCACACCCAATGGAATATTGGCCTTCAGATATGTTCAAAGGAGTTTTCCTGGATTACACCCCAAAAAGCATCTCCTCCACTGCTCTGTTGAGATGACATTTACTGGAACATTGCCAGAGAGAATTATAGCATTCCATGCCCTTACAGACACAACTCATCCTTGAGCAATGACCCAGTCTTTCTTACATGCTCATCTATTTCATCACTGATGGCCAAAGCCTTATTTCTTCTCATAAGGACAGTTTTGTGAAAGAAGCAGCCCAGTGTGGATATCCTGCATTTAACATATTTGAAGAATATATAAAAATGTATGTCTTATACCCCCCTTCCCACCGTTTTTTTCCACAGAATGTGCTTAGACATGCCATTCAGATGGCAGACTTCCGGAAAATGTGGAAAAGCAACTCCCATACGCACTGTCCCACTTCTCCCTGCATAACTCTTGATCCTTCATTAAACATTTCATGGCTGACAGATAGTAAAGCTCTAGCCTTTTCACTGCCACAATGTCAGAGCAACACTGAAGTGCTTTTTATGACTTTATAGTGATGATTCATAAAGCAAAGATGGGAATTTTCTATTTATAGGATCTTTGAGCATATCTGTATAGACTGAGTGTGTACAGAAAACAATTCTGAGTTTATTTTCCACAATTCTGAGAAAATAGTCAGCTTCTGAGTCAGCATTGCAAAATATAAGCTCAGAATTGCAAGATATATACATACAGATTTGTGAGAGATATACTCGCAATTAAAAAAAACTGAGATTAATTCTCAGTTGTGAGATAAATTCACAATTCTAAAAGGAAAAGTCTAAATTGTGAGATATAAACTCCCTACTGAATTGTGAGGTTAAAAAAAATGTTTTTACCTTAACATAACCTTACCATTTTTGTTCACTGGACCCCACTAAATTTCACTGTTTGGATAAATAAACACAAACACTTTTTTTGTTCCACATAAGAAAAAAAAAAATTCTGAGAGTAAATTTTGACATCATTTTACTTTTTTTTTTTTTTTCTTCTTTTTTTTTTTTAACTAACTTAACACATCATGAGAAAATGTAAATAGTTTAAAAGTATGTTGATTTAATTTGAATATGCAAGATTTAAATAAATAAATAAATAATAATAAAAAAATAATAATGTCTACTTATACCAGGACCTACGCTGTCTTCCTTAAACTTTATTGGGACTGAATGTACAAAATTCATACACATTTACCATAAATATGAATGCCATGTGTGGTCAATTTTATATGTCCAATGAGTATCAAATATACAGTTAATATCACTTTTTTTTTTAAGGAAGAGAAAGTAATTATGAATTCACAGAGACGATGGACTTCTCAATCTTTTGAGCCAAAAAATTTAAAACTGCAGCTGTCATGCCTTTGTTATCACTGCTATAATGAACATTATGATGCCGACTGAACCCTCAATTCTCATGTGTCTCACTCTGATCACTCTGAAGACTCACAATGCACATCAGACATGAATATCATTTGGCTAAAACAACTTTTAATCTGTTACAGTTGATTCTCCGTATGAAAGCAATGTTCTTCTGCCATGCCTAAATACACATTGCCAAAAAAAACACCTATGATGCATGCCAAATAGACATTTTTCATCCACAAAATTCCACATGCTGCCAGGTTAGGAAGTATTTCCATTAAATCTCAGTTAGGCGAGACAGCATTATGTATTATGTACGCAAGGCTAATTTTGATTTAAAATGAGGGTGATTTTGAAAGTAAAGTAGGAGGGTGTTAACCGGTTTTTTTACAGGCCAGAATTTAGGTTTGGCTGAGGCGAGACAGATTTGTCAATATCAGAGCAATAGAGCTGACAGGTGAATGAACTGATCTGAGAACAGAGAAAGAGAAAGTCTGATGGTGGAAAAGGACCAGGTTTCAGGCTGCTAATGACCACCATCTGAATATATGATGCATAAAAGACAAACTGTTCATTTTAAGGCATCTCATACTGCAATGCAATGTTAATCTGCAGCACCAAGACTGCTGTGAAACACATGTAATCCTTAACATAAACAGATCGTTATCAGTTGGGTGCAGTGAGTTTCTGATGCTACCTGAAATGAGAAAATGTAATTTGCAGGTCCACACAAAATCTCCACAAATTTCTACACATCATGCACCCCATGTTTGTTACTTTAGTACATATTTTTTACTAATTTGATTATTCTGTGGACTATGGCATCAATTTACCAAAGGTTAAGGAATGGCAAGCTCATGACATCATCCAATCTTTAATACAATATCATGACAACACAAGAAGTCCTGTACTATTAATCCTTCCGCACTACATAAACACCCTTCAGAAATAGAAGCACACATTTCAGCATAATTTTAAAAAGAGTAGGGCTGAACTTTATTGAATAACACACTATGTTAAAATTGTAACCAATTACTTTGCATGTGTTTTAGTATGTTAGTTAATACATCAAAACAAGTGTACTTATCTAAAAAACAACAAATGATTATAACAACATAATGAAACATCTCAGTGTCACATTGGTGACCAACGAATTGGGATTACATACCAAAATGCCATGGATGCTGCCCCATTCAATGCCCTGTGCAAGCCGCCTGCGCCCCTTTTTGGTGTAGGCCAGGTCTCGCAACAAGTAGTTTCATTCACACCGGACGCGCACATTCTATATGCGCGAGCTCAATTTCGCAGCAAGATGGGTGAGTTTTAGCTTCATCTATTATTATTATTTTAAATATATGATTTTAATTGATAAAAGCTTAATTGACAGGCAAATGTTACACTCGCCAATACTTTAATATTTCGCATATGTAAAAATGTCTCAAGAGGAAAATAAAATATTAAAAGCACTACGTTTATTATACATTTAATTATATATGTTTACATTTTAATTAAGCTGTACAACTAATATAAGTAGTATTTTGCAGCAGTGGTATCTTGGTGTAATGTATGAACAACGATTTGAAACAAATATGATGTTTTTTTTAATATAAAACTATGCAGATGGCGCTCTGTGGCGTGGCAGAAATTTGAACAGCATTCTGAGTCGTAGCTGGGCGCCGCGGACAGACGCCGAATGGCGCCGCCGGTGTGTGTACACTCATAGAGAATAATGTGTTTGAATTTTAAAGATGTGGCGCGACGCGACGCGGCGCTACGCTTCTCGTCCGGTGTGCGACCCACTTAAGGCTATACCGTGGGCTTTATACATATGGGATCCACTTAGGTCTCTTATATGGAACCCAGCCTTCTACCGATTCTCAAAGACACTCCACCTTCTAGCTGCAAAGGGGAGGGAAGAACTCAACAGGGTCTACGATATTGACTCTCTAGAGTGGTTTTAACAAGCCAACACTAACCAGGTCTTCTCAGTGCCACTACCCATTTGTGGTGAGAACACAGGAGGAAAACCGGCTCCACACAAAGGCTTTACAATCTAGCGAATGTGTTGGGGGTCACCCATCCCTCAGCTCTACAAATATCTGTCAGTGAGGCACCCCGAGAAAGCACCCAGGAGGATGCAACACTTCTAGTAGAGTGAGCTCGTAACCTGAACAGGTAGAGCACACCCTGTGCCTGATAAGTCGTGGCCTAGTGGTTAGAGAATATGTCTCCTAACCCTAGGGTTGTGGGTTCGAGTCCCGGGTCAGCAATATCATGACTTAAGTGCCCTTGAGCAAGGCACCGAACCCCCAACTGCTGTTGTGTGTGTGTGTGTGTTCACTGCTGTGTGTGTAGACTTTGGATGGGCTCCACTGGCACCGCACAGTGTGTGTGTGTTCACTGCTGTGTGTGTAGATTTTGGATGGGTTAAATGAAGAGCAGGAATTCTGAGTATGGTACACCATACTTGGCTGAATGTCACGTCACACTCACACATAAGCATCCACAATCCAGTGGACCAAACATAAGATTTGAGAAACTTAAAATTTGACCATGGCGTGAAGGTTTGGTGACAGGCAGGTGTAAATTGTGAGTGCCGCACTGCCACACCACCTCAGGACTCATATGCAATATCCCTAGCCCTAGTTTAAGTGCCGCTACAGAAATAGTTTCAGTGGGACCACCGTCCTGCCCTTGAATGAGAAGCTGCATCGAAACGCTTTAGGTGGACGTGTTTAGCGTGAGAGACTCTGAATATCATATTTAATCTGTCTTATAGAAGAGCGTGACGTCACGGGCGACCAGGAAGCTATAAAGGCACGAGCCGTGCAGCTGGCATCAGCTTTGAGTACCAGCAAGCGCCGGCAGGGGTGCCTGGGGTATGGCCTCGAGAGGCAGTGTCTTGTTCCCTCAAGGAACTAGGGTTACATACGTAACCTAGAGACGTTCCTCTTCAGGAACTCGAGCTGCATCGAAACAGTTTGGGGAACGAGTACCAACGCTGCCAAACCCCTGCCTAGTGTGTATCCGAAGAGCACATTTTAGGTCAAGAGGACTGAAGCGCCTGGAGTGTACAAGCCATAGAATCTTGCAAAAGTAGAAGGCATGGACCGTCCGGCAACATTGCAGATGTCCAGCATGGACACACCTGCTAGAAAGGCCTTGGAGGCTGCCATACCCCGTGTAGAGTGAGCCTTGGCTCCCGACAGCGGGGGCAACCAGAGGACTCATAGGTGCCGTTGATAGTCTCAACAATCCAATGACTAATAGTCTACTCAGAAGCAAGAAAAACCCTCTTGGGGGGACCGTAGCATACAAGCAATTGGTCCGTTTTTCTCCACAGGGCAACTCTGAGGACGTATGTGTCCAGCGCTCGAACTGGACACATAGAATTTAGCTTCTCTTGGTCGGGCTCCAAAAGGGAGGAGGACAGAAGGCCTGCAGCGCTAAAGGTTGTGGTGTGACAGAGGGAACCTTAGGAATATATCCCGCTCGAGGGTATATGAACACTTTGGTCATGCCTGGTGCAAAATCAGGATAGGTAGGGGCCACTGAGAGGGCCTGTAAATCTCCTACTCTCCTCTGAAAGGGAATGACCAACAGAAAGGCAGTTTTAAGAGTCATATGTCTGACTGAGATATAATGAATAGGCTCAAACGGAGATTTGCACAGGGCCTTTAACACCACAACCAAGTCCCACAGGGCAATACGGGACCGTACTGGAGGTCTCAGCCTCAGCACACCGCGGAGGAAACATGTATCTAAGGGGTATCTTCCCAAAGACTGACCATCGAGAAGGGCATGGTAGGCCGCAATAGCCGCCACGTAAACCTTCAGCGTGGCATGGGTCAACCCTGCTGAGAGCCTGGCCTGTAGAAACTCCAGAACTGTACCAACTGGGCAGTTTGCTGGGTCAAGCTGGCGGTCTCTGCACCATGAGGTGAAGAGATTCCACCTCAGGGCATACAGTTTCCTCGTTGAAGGAGCTCTGTCTTGGAGGATGGTCTCAACAACCTCGGTTGAGAGACCGTGCTACCTCAGGGGCCACACCCACAGCTTCCACAACTCCGGGCGAGGGTGAATTATCGTTCCCTGCGGCTGTGAGAGTAGGTCTGTCCTGATCAGTGTCTCCCATGGAGAGCCCTCGAAGAGCGAGACCAGATCTGCGAACCAAACTTGGCCCGGCCAGAACGGGGCTACTAATAACAGACGGACCCCATCCTGGCGTACTCTCGACAGATCTCCAGGGAGCAGAGCAATAGAGCTTCCATTCCCCGGGCCTCAGCCCCTGCCTCGACAGTATGTCTGCTCCCATATTTAGTTTCCCAAATAGCTCTGGGCCCACACAAGGATCGGGAGCGCCAGCTTGTACAAGGGTGCGAACGCAGACCTCCCTGGTGGTTGATATAAGAGACCACCGATGTGTTGTCGGTGCGCACCAACACATGGTGACCTCTTAGGTCTGGGAGGAAGTGCTTCAGTGCACGATAAACTGCTAACATCTCTAGACAATTGGTATGCCATGTCAGATGGCGACCGCTCCACAGACCATGGGCAGGGTGGCCAGTCATGACCGCACCCCAACCAGTGAGGGATGCATTCATCATTAGTATTACACGGCGACAAGGAGCTCCCAGCACCAGGCCCTGATTCAAGAACCAAGGTTTCTTCCACATTTCTAAGGCACGGCGGCAACACCGCATGACCTTGATAGTTTGAAGTGGATTGCCTTGGTCTTGAGTCACCACTGTAGGGGTCTCATGTACAGCAGGCCAAGAGGTATCACGTTGGATGCAGCTGCCATCATACCCAACAATCTCTGAAATTGTTTGACAGTGAGTGACTGGCCTTCTTTGACTCTCTCGACTGAGATGAGGATTGACTCGATACGAGCAGGGGAAAATCGTGCCTGAATCTCAGTCAAATCCAACACTACACCTAGATAGGTGGTTCTCTGAACTGGAGAAAGTACACTCTTCTTGACGTTCAGTCTCAAACCCAGTTCCCCCATATGTGTGAGAACGACATCTCGATGCCGAGCCGCAACCTGCTCTGACTGAGCTAAAATCAACCAATCATCGATATAGTTGAGAATGCGGATGCCCTGCATGCGCAGAGGGACCAGAGCCGCATCTACACATTTTGTGAACGTGCGGGGTGAGAGTGTAAGGCCGAAGGGAAGTACTCAATATTGGTAAGGTTCGCCCCCGAAAGCGAACCTCAGAAACTTCCTGTGTTGTGGTATGTGAAATGTGATATGTGAAAGTATGCATCTTTGAGATCTATTCTGACAAACAAGTCCTCGGACCTGATCTGAGCTACAACATGCGTGATCGTGAGCATTTTGAACTTCAGTTTCATAACTGATCGATTTAAGACCCGTATATCTACGATCGGATGCAACTCCCCATCCTTCTTTGGAACTATAAAATACCGGCTGTAGAACCCAGAGTCCCTCTCTTGAGGAGGGACCACCTCGATTGCCTCCTTCCCTAATAGGGTTCTCACTCCTTGTTCCATAACCAGAGCCTGCTCGGGGCTGACTCACATCGGAGTAACACCGTTGAATCTCAGGCGGTGGATAGCCGACGTGGGGAGTGCGGGCGGCAATGCTCTGATGGGCTCCCACCCAGCAGCCCCTCCAGTATATATAATTTGTCAGAGTGAGATAAATGTCATTATATTCCTCAGAATTTAATGCAAACAAACAATCAGACAAGTAAACACGGTCTGCCTTGTTGATATAATTCATATCTAACTTCTCAAATTCAGATAGATACTGAATTTAATTCCACAGAATTAATGCAGTTAACCAATCAGACAATTAAAGACGGACTGGTTTTGGTAAGATTCACATCAAAACTGAAAATGATTTAATACACGCGTTGCCTCGGCAGCACGCAAGCTGCTTAGTCACACAGACAGTATTAATCTCCTCGGAGATAAGTAGCTGCAGCTGTGAGTTCACAGAGGGGGAAGGAACCGCTGCACGTGCTTCCGAACCTCGAGAATGAACTCTAGATCTAGGGAACATGGATGGAGATATGCAGAGCTGTCTTTGACCCATCCCCAGATATGCAAGAAGCACAGTCAGTCCTGGCGGTGCTTCACGGCCGTCACTTGGGGGGAAGGATCGCGACACTCGGGCTTCCGAACCCGAAGATCGGGCAGATCTGGCGGGTGAGGTAGGAGATAGGGACATGCCCGTCTCCATACCCTCCGGCAGATCTATCTGCGAACCAAGTGAGTGCAGGCACTGCTCTGCCTCGGCGAAAGCAGGAACGACACCGCAAGGAACGCTGGCGAAGACTCCCTCTCGAGAAGAGTCTTCGGGGATCGAAGCGTCCACACTGGCTTTTACCAGTGCAGGCAGTCGGCTCCCTCAAGAGCCGAAACATCATGCCTCAATCCCAGGCAGACCGCGCACAGACTATGTGTATCCCCACTCATGATGTAACGAGGAACATACAATCTGAAACGATCTGGATTCGCCTTTCAGATGTCTCGTCTTAGCTTTGCTCTTTGACTATCGTTATAAACGCATTCCCCCAAAGCGTTTCGACACAGATCGAGTTCCTGAAGTGGAACTGACTCTTTCCTCTGTGAGGAGTGCTGTCTGTTCGACCAAATTCAACTTCATACTGAGAAAAGAGATCCTCTGCATTGGGGAGAGTTTGCTCTTTTTCCAGAAGGCCTGAAGACCCAACAGGCTGAGGTGCTGGAGCACCAGGTCCCTGTGGTCACACAACTGATCCTGAAACTGTGCTAGTATTAGCTAATCGTCGATATAGTTGAGGATATGAACACCCTGCTTTCTGAGGGGAACAAGATCCACATCTGCAACTTTCGTGAAGACAAGGGGAGACAGGGACAGCCCGAAGGGCAGAACCTTTTACCGATATGCCATCCTTTGAATGCAAACCACAAAAATGGTCTGTGGCGCGCAAAACCAATCTTGGGGACGAATGCATCTGAAGATGCATTTCTGCATCAACACCTTGAATGGTAACCAGCAAAGGGCTGGGTTCAAGACACACAGGTTCAAGATTAGTCATAATTGGTCGTTTCTCAGGCACAATGAAGTAGGCACTGGCTCTATCACATCTTTCATCTTAGGACTGCGATCTCGGCACGCAAGATAGGAGCATCGGCTGCCTTCGCTGTTGTGAAGCGGACACCACTGAACTTGGGGGGATGCTGGGGAAACTGAATCACATAGAAGAGGCAGATGGTCCTCAGAAGCCAGTGAGATGGGCTGAGTAGCACTAGCCTGGCACCCAGAAACCGGGCAAGCGGAACCAATGGAAAAACCACCGCCGTACCCGCAGTGGGACAAGGACCCAAACCGGGTAGCTTGAGAGTGGACCAAAGAGGGGTCTGAGTGTGCAGTGCAACACTTACTTGGTTCTACAGGTTGGCAGGGGTGTGTCAGTAGGGCCATGGTTGATGCTGGCTTGGCTGGCGAAGGAGGAGGATGAGTGAGGTTTGGTGTTGGGCCGTCCATGACTTTCCTTGCACTCCTGGGTCCCAGAGAAAAAATCTGCTCTCACCTCGAGATTTTCCAAATTCTTCACCTGGCCCTCCTCCAGGGCAGGGAGAGGTGCCTTCACTATCCCCCAAAGAGCAGCTTCCTCCCTCTCTGGGTTGCCCATCCTGGGGCCTCTCACTCTTCTGCTCGCCATCAGGTTTGACGGGGAACAGGACAGGTGCCACTTGCTGGAGGCTGCTACAGATGCCTCGCGGGAGTGGCGGGCCCCTTTTTGGCAACAAGCAGGCTGGGACACAGGGGCATTAAGAAACTAAACTTTGTCGGCTTCCCTCATATCGACCTGACACAACCACTTTTGGAGCTCCTGGACCACCATAGTGGACATCGCACAGCTCAAAACTGCGCAGTGACCTTCGTCGCTCGTAGCGCGAGGTCAGTAATCGACATCCGGAGTGCCTGAAGTGCATAACCATAAGCAAAAAGCTTATGTCTGCTGCCTTCTTATACTCACACTGTGATCAGCTGCAGCTGGATGCAGTAATTGCACACCAATGTGCATTGGCTCATTTAGTTTACACTTGAAGTAGATTTGTCTATCAAAGAAATATTCCAATTCATCGGTCACTGACATGACGTCAACTGTGTGGCCAACTGACAGGGAATTAAAATATACTAATTTTACTTAAACTTTAATTTGACATTATTACAAAGAGCATTTATTAAACGCATACTTAGGTCTTTTAAGATTTTAGGTCTTGAATGTGCACTCTTTTTATGTACATTTAAGAGGCCTTTCAATTGTTACTTTGTTAATTGTAATATGATTAATAAATAAATAGTTAACATTATGTTGTCTGCAAAGTGCAGGTTTTTAAAAGTGTACTTTTAAGGTATGAAGTACACTACAAGTCAACTACTTGTTCACAAGGATATGTATACGTTATACAAATCTGTATAGGACACTTTTATTAATTCTATTAGAAGGTAAGCTGAAATTGCATGAATTCTGAAATGAACAATAGAATAACTGAAAACTCAATAATAAAAACGAATTATTGCTTCAAAATCATAAATAATCATTAGATCACAGATCTTTTATATGTTTTGAGATTATTAACTATTTGGCAACTTCTTTTTTTCCTGTGACTGTCTCTTTAATAAGCATTTGCCACAGGCTAAATGTGAATATAGTTTATATAAAATAGTAAATTGTACATGCAAATGTCATTTTGAACATTTTGATTATAAGTGCAAATCTTTACCGACCTTAACTGTCCTAGCCAATATAATGTATAGCTTACTTTATTAGTAGCAAGCACATTGTAATACTCTATTTATAACATTTGACATTAATTTAGCACATTTTTCCACAAAAACACAATGCTTAAACATAAATTCTGACTGGGCCTGGTCATTTGTCATTAAAGAATTTATGTTTTACCATCTAGTGCCAGATTTTATATTCTGGACCCAATTTCATAACTTCTTCAGACATACAGGATCATATTTCACTAGACAGAGGCTGTCCAAATGAACTTGCTTCTTGACACATCAACCCCCAGAAACTTTATGATGAATGATCATTGTCCTTTAATGTGTCAGCGGCAATGTGATATTCACCCTCTCACTTCACTGGTCCCCATCTACATTATTTGAATAATGTAGACTGATGGCAAAGCTTTTCTCTCTTACTTTCCACTTGGCTGCATTATAGCAAGTATTGTGGCCATTGTGCGTGCGTGTGTGTGTGCGTGCGTGCGTGTGTGTGTGTGTGTGAACAGCCAGGTCAATGTATGCATGTGAATATGTGTGTGCTTAAGAAATGTATAAGACCTTGTCTCTTCTCATTAACTAAATCCATAACTTGCTCTAGTGGAACAAAATGGGGTTGTAGTTTCAACTTGCCCCATTCTGACAAATGACTTATTCTCCCCATCCACTGACTCCTGCCTGCCAAAGGTGCTGAAGTGACAATGATGCAGGTATTCTGTGTCTCAGCCAGAACAGCTTTGAGGTTTTCAGAAGGTTTGCAAGCATGGACACCCCCAGGTGCATTTATGTCTACACGCACACACACAAAATAAACACACAAAGTCAGAACTAAAGAGTGATATCATCTTTTAACAGCTGCACTGCTGTCACACCTTGCTCAGATTCAAAGACCCGAAGAGCAACAAATAATAACACACATGTGCACATACACAAAACATGCATACTCAACATATCTGATTACAATCTAAGCCCATTTAGTCATAAGATATTAATTTTACAATAGGTATGAAAGGAAACCGTTTGTGTAAAATAACTTTGTGTTTTAGAGAATTTTCTAAATATCAGAAGTGTGTAGTGATTGTTCTCCAACCTGTGGCCCTTAATCTCCCTCTCGTCAGCTCAGATTTGCTGCTTTTGACACTGCACTTTGCAGTGGCACTAATTCAGCAGACAAGCTGACAAACCAGGTCAAGGTGTAAAGTGAGCTTGCACCTGTGGCTCTTTTGTTCTTTCAGCACACTTTAACATAAGGTCTTATCAGACATTTGCTCTGAGTAGCTTTGTCATACTTAAAGCAGCTTTGAATGACTGAAAATATTTGAGTATTTAAATATCACACATTCTCCCACTGTTGAGTAGTGCAGATACATGCTGCAATGTACATTCATTTTTCCCCTTATCATATTTAAGCAAATATAAGTATTTATATGCTACTCTCATATTTTTCTTAGTTTCAGCATACATTTTTTTTTACTTTTTCTTCTACTAAAAATATTTGGAAGTCATAAAACGTTGTCAGTTACTTGAAAAGCAAAATACTCAGACAGTGTCTTATGATACAGGGAGAGTGTATTATGAATATAAATGTATTTTGTCATGCTGCACTGGAAGATTTTTTTCATGTTTTTTTTATTTGTTTATACTTAAAATAAGTTACATGTTTTTTTGTGTTTTTTTTTTTCATGGAACAGTTTAATGAAACTTTAAACTGTTATTTTGTTTATCTAAATGTAAAAAAAAAATATCATATCTACGAATATGTTGGGTATAATATAATAAATGAAAACAGCTCAGCTTTATTCAAACTGGGAGGGGGGTTTGTTACAGTTTATATTTATATGACTAAAGATAAAAGAATTTGAATGAAATTTTTGGAATGTAAACCAATGAGATCTTTATAACATGCAATTACATAAAATGCATATAAACATAATTTGTCACTTTTTATCTCCCAACAGTATGTCTTAGAAAGATGATATCAAATGCTTATTTTTATGATCAAGGCACTGTAGTTTTTTATTTTGGGGCCAAAACATATTTTGGCGACTGAGAGATTCCTCAAAAACCTGATTAATTATATTTAATACTCACATTTTAACATTTATTTACAAATGTATATGGATAAGTAAACCGAAACTACTTCAATCCAGTAAGTGTTTGTCTTAAAATATTACTAACAATATGAAAGTTATAATACATATACCTCATGAAAATCAGTAAAGATTTCACAAAATACCAAAAAGACACAAAATACCAAAAATACCACAACATTTGAAGTGGTAATTAAAAGCGTGTAGTAGGTTGTATACATCAGGTTTTTCAGAAGTTTTGATCATGTGGATAATTTACTGACCTTAGAAATTTGGCATCAAATATGACAAGTCTTAATATGCAGTATTGCTTCTTGCGTACATTTATCTTATTTGAAGGTTTTAAGATGCAGCCCTGTAGATGCACATTATTGTTATGCTCCACATGAACCTTCCGGCCCACCCCACCCAGGACCCTCAGCACCTCCATGTTGTCAGAAGATATCCTCACTGTAACTTAAGATTCCGTACCTGCCACAGTGTTACTGCTGAACAAAGAAAAAAAAAGAGAAAGAAGAAAATACACGCCAAGGCTTGTACTGCAAGCCTGCTATTCTGACACACACAAAGACAGCACTCATCCAGGCTTTGTGTTAAGGATTACCAGAGCAGATATGATAAATCCAACCAAACTGAGATAAGGCCTTATGTCTTTCCCAAACTCATCGGCCCGTTCCCAGGTATTGCCCTTTCACTGTTTGTCTTAACCTTATAAAAGGAGACTAGAGTAATTTCTCACAGTGGACAATCATAGTGCGGCTGTGAAAAGGATATGGACATTAAATCATTCTAGTTAAGTAGCAGAGGGCTGAACTGATGACAAGTGCGGGTTGGTGAGCGGGGCTGAGAAAATACATAATGTGCAACTACTGACTTGTCATGTTAGTCTCTTTTGAGTGATTGTGTCTTGTTCAAATAGAAACGGGCCTCTCCCTAGATACCCTTTAGAAATATGAGTTTATGTTGTAGTAAAAATCCCATGTAGTTTAAACCCCAGAAGGATTTAGGTGAATGCAGTATTCATTTCAAACCGGCATGAATGAAATGCGCAATAAATGGAACATCAGTAATAACTTAATACTCAATGCTCAGCGTAGTCATATCAGGTAAACACATTTCAATCATCTACCTCCTTGAGTTTCAGTAGCAGACAGCATAATTTGGTTAAAAACTTATTTTGAGTGAGTTAAGTAAAGAGTCTTAAAGTGCTTCACGGCAGAAATAAAGTCAGATAGGTTTGGAACGACTTGAGGGTGGATGAGTAATTTATTTTTATTTATTTATTTCGCATTTTATTTTAAGTAATATAACTTAAAATAATAATAATGATCTAATTATTTTAAACAGTTAGTGCTCCTTTAAAATTTGAATTTGTTTTGAATTAAAACATGTCCACCCAATTATTGAAGTGCAGTCAAGGGATAGACATATTTTACAGACTTAAAACAATTTAGTGTATACAAAAAAACTACCATTCAAAAGTAAAAAATAAATTAATATTTTCATTCAGTTAGGTTGCATTAAATTGATCAACATTGACAGCAAAATAATTTATAATGTTACAATTATAATGTTCTATTTCAAATAAGTGCTTTTATTTTTTACCTTTTATTCATCAAAGAATCCTGAAAAAAAAAGGTTCACGTTTTCTACAAAAATATTAAGCAGCACAACTGGTTTCAACATTGATAATAATAAGAAATGTTATTAAAATGATTTATGAAGTATCATGTGACACTGAAGACTGTGAAGACTAATGGCTGCTGAATAGTACAGTAATAAATTAGATTTCAAAATTAAAATAGAAAACAGTTGTTTCACAAAAATATAAACAGTATTACTGTATTTTTATTACTGTTATACTGTATTTTTTTATGAAATGACATACTAATAATATAATAATATAAGAGATTTCCTACAAAAACATAAAAAAAATGTAACAAGCCCCAAACTTGACTCACATACCAGCACAATTTTGGAGGAAAATGGTTATCAGTCAGTTATGCATACTGTAAGTGCTGAAGTCGTTATCTGCCTACAAATGTCAGAACTGTCAAATCCGACATTAGACTTTTTTCCCACACACCCCCAGGGGACCTCTGGGAGTCTGGGGTCACATTACCACACGATATGTATGTGTCTAATAGTCTTTGAGAATGTGTTTTTGGTGTTATCATTATAATATATGCTTTCCTGCGCTTCCAATGTATGTGTAGTTTAACAGAATTAATCACTTGCTACATTTTTACAGAGTTCGCCCACAAATTCTATTCCAAGTCCTATAGGAGCATCATTGTAAGAGCTCGTTCCAAATCAATAGCTTTATTCAAAGTAATACAACAGCCATGACTATGGTGAAATTCCAGGTGTCAGCTCATCTTTGTTCACACCACATGGACTATCATTTCAAATTAGACTTGCCGCACTATCCATAGTCTGGATAATAGAAGCGATTATCAGATAAAGGCCTACAGAGCTCACCATCTTATTGCTGTGGAGGTTTCATTTCCTTCATAGCGCTTTCATTTACAGAGGGAGGGCCGGTCCAGATGAGTCATATTACAGGCGTCTGACAAAGTCTTCGTTCTACTGTTTTGAGAGAGGTGGTGTATCACATGGGCAGGGGCTAAATGAAAGAAATAGTGCAGTTACGATTCAAAACTTAGTTATTTCAGTCCATTCAGATTCTGATTCAGAACTTGATAGTTGATACAAATACTGGATGGATTTTGAAAATGTGATGTCATTAAACTCAACTCAACACTGTTTTCAAAAATGTGCTTTTGTAGAGTTGCTTAAAGCTAAACTGAACTTGTTTCATTGTTGATTTCATAATTAATTAAACAGTTACTGAACTGAAAAGAATCAGCCCTGAAGGGACTTGAGAAAATGACACTATTGTCTTTGAAGAGTTGCTTTGCTTGTGAATTTGAATTTGTCTCATATTTCAAGACTTGGCATGATTATTTCCTGCTTAGAATTGTATTAGCGCTATATATAAACAAAGGTAACTTGACTTGACTAGCCCTGTGTTAATTCCCTTAACAGTGAATATTAAGAAGCATTAAATGACCTACATTTGATAAGTGCTTGTAATGTGGATGACTATCATTATCACATTAATAAAAAATAAGTTTTAGTATATTTTATCCACAATTCCTCTTCCAAATCAGGTAGGTCCGACAAAGCAAACAGTTCCTGAGAATGATTTCTATTAAGTTTATTCATGGCATAAAACCACAGTTGAAAGCTTCTGAAGAGGAGTGTTAGCTTAACTGAACACATAACTGTCATTTTAATGAATGTATCTGTGACTCAGATGAACTTTTAGCAGCCACATTTTCTTTGTTTGGTGAAATCTTGTGTTTGGTGAAGGCTGGTGAGTTTCTTTAGGCATGGCCTGCCTGTGTTCTACTCTCAAACACACTCTTGCTCTCTGACGTATTCCCTCCCTATCTTTTTTGTCTCTCTTTTAAGTTTCCTTCTATGGTTCCACTGGATGCCCTTAAATAATCTTATTTTCTTCTTCTTTTTGTGTGGGAGCCTCATTGGATGTCAGTTGCCTCAATGAGATTGAAGGCTTCACCTCTTTGTCAGTCAGTTACATTGTGTCAAAGGATTTGCAGGTGCAAAAGACTCCTTTATAAATGAAGTAGCAGAGATGGAGGTTTGTGTGTGTGTGTGTGTGTGTGTGTGTGTCTGTATTTGTCCAAATAAACATTGAATTTGAGGTCAGGGTCAATTTCGAAACAAGTCACAAGCAAGTCACAGCAAAAAAGAAAGTAGGCATGAATAACTTTTTTGTGTGAGGTCAATGACAAATATATGAAGGCTTATTTCCACCATGGGATAAAAAATAAAAAGTAATTTTTTATGTCAGAATTCTGATGTTTTTTTCTCGCAGTTCAGAAAACGAAAGCCAGAGATCTAAAGTCAGATTTTAGAAATATAAATTAGCGATACTGGTAAGAAGAGTTGTGATATAAATTAACAATTTCAAGCCTTTTTTTTTTTTTTTTTGCAATTCCGAGTGACGCAAGTGTATATCTCACAAATCTGACTTTTCTTTTTTCATAAATGCGAATTTATACCTTGCAATTGAATTTATATCTCACAAATATCGCTTATATCTCACAAATCTCTCAGAATTGTATAATTGAATATATTCCTATACTTTGAATAAATGTGTGTACACATCGTAATCATTATTTGCAAAAAATTTCCTCAAAATATTAATTCATAAAAATTCAGATTTGGTGGAGTCATGCCAAATTTCATTTTACACCCTAAACCAACATTTCTTATCACAAAAAAGTCAAATGATCATGAATCAATCAATAGATATGGATTAAAATATGCAACTGACACTATTACTTCTACATAAGGTATATTTAAAGGCAAAGTTGAAACCATCACCTGTTGCTGCTAAATGAACAATGTTCATACAGTACACTTTTATTCTTCAGCCATTTACTTTGCATCTCTCATACTTAATGCTACAAAACCAGCCAACACCTTCCCTAAATATTGATATAGATGCAACAAAGGGGCAAGTATGGACAGCATCTGTAGCCCGGGCAGTTTTTGGCTGACGTATCTCGCAGGAATCGAGGCTGTGTGGCTTTCTTATCTAAAACTGCTATGTGATTTCAAATTTCCTCTGTGTGGGCTGAGACAGCTGAAAGCATATAGGATTTATTTTCAGAGCTCCATACTGACAGATATTGGCAGGGATACCAATGTGTCACAAGAGCAGCTGTTTACACACACCCAGACACATATGCTCACACACACATGTGCACAAATCAATGGGCTTCAATCAATAGCGTATTTAGCAAAAGATGGGTTTGCAGTTGTTAGGATTAACATAACACATTTCACTTCTCCTCCACTACCTAACACTGTGGGGGTGTTTTACAGTGTTCCTTTTTTTGCGGTTAGAGTATGTGTATGCATACAGGCCTTTGCCAAATGGAATAAAGGTGGTTCTCAGCTCAGAGTGGTGGAATTTAGATCAAGGCACTGCTCTGCAGCTACAATATAGCTTTGCCAAACAGACAGATATAGCTGGGGCTGCTGGTATGGATCCCCTTTCCAAGAAAAAAAATGGAGAGAGTGACAGCAACAGGAAAGAACATGTGTTAGCCATATGGATGAGCAGTAGATGTGGCGCATCCTGCCGTGTGCTCACACAAAGGATTCATTTTACTGTTTGTGAAGTATAATTTTGCATTCTGCTCCTTTCAAAACTGTTGCTGTCTGTTTTGGTTGATGCGAACAGACTGTAACGGGCCATGGTTACATAACGCAATCCATCCTGCAGTCACTCAGCTCTACAAGACCTAAGTGCTGCGAATATTACTGCTGCACCACTGTGTTTAAATTGGCATTCTGCTGTAGCTCCACAGAGAAAGCCGATGGCCAGTCTTGGCACTGCAATACCCAAACACTTGTTTTAAAACATGAAGTGTGTTGCCTGAATACCAATCCAGGAGGGTTTGTGTTGGCCGAGAGGTCGAGGCGCCCACACTTTACTTGGTTTGGACAACAGAGCCGTTTTCAAGGGATTTGCTGGCTATTGTTTCAGCTAGGCAGATTTTTTATTCATGTTGCGCCGGAATACTGCATTAGAGTTTGCAGATCCCTCTCCCACGTTGCATGTATTAAACAGCTTCCATTCCACTCTGTGAGGGAAAAAGCCTGCAAACATCTGCTGAAGTCACTCCAGTACTCTTTTACTGGAGATCTCCTGCTTAACCCTTAAACAGGCAACTTACTCTCCTTATAGTTCCTGTGTCAGTGATATGACACTTTTTATTATTCAGATTTGTCCATATATTTAAAAATACATAGAAAATGGAATCAATACATACAGCTGAATATACCTCTTCTTCAGTATGTTGAGCATATGTTTATTTCTGAATTAATTTCTTTTGATATTTCTGGGGTGTGAAAAAAAAAACATCAGGGTGATACTGTCTAGATATGTTAACGAAAATGAAACCTTGATTTAAATAATGTAATTCTTAAAAAGACCAACTTAATGAACTTAGTCCTTTAAGAAAGTCCTTTAAAAAAAAGATATTTAGTAGATAGATAGAAAGAAAGAAAGAAAGAAAGAAAGAAAAAAAGAAAGAAAGAAAGAAAGAAAGAAAGAAAGAAAGAAAGAAAGAAAGAATTGAGAGATGTAAACAAAAAAAAGTCTGAATTGTAAGATGTAATTGCAGGGGGGAAAAGTCAGAACTCTGACTTTATATCTCACAATTGTTAATTTTTCATTTGTGAGATATAAAGAAAAAAAGTCTGAAAATGAAAAAAAAAGAGTTGCAATTACATTTTTTACTTTTTTATTTCCATGGCAGAAACATGCTTCTGTAAATGTGTCACCCTCCATCAAATAGGTAAAGAAAGGTATACATTTGTTTTACAGCACTAACAGCATCAAAGAGTGATCTGAAGAAAATCACAACTTTCACTTAGAAGAGATTGTGAGGTCTCTCTATATATAGTGTTTTTAATTAAAGTGCATGGCTAGACTGCATGTTGAAACAGAGAAGAGAATGGCAGCATGGCTTGAAGGCAACCATGAGTCACTGGTATTATTTTGGCAGTGGCAGTTGTGCTGGACCTCTGCCTTTTTCTGTTTCAGCAACTATTTACCGGAGCCACTTTCTGTTTCAAATGGCTTTTTCTGCCCTGCCCTGATAAACACACACATGACACTAGACAAATAAACTATTTCAGCTAATAGAGCTGCTTTGTACTGAAAAATTATAATTTAGGGTATGATTATATAATATCACCACAATTTGTTAAAATAATTGAATTGTCATTTGGTGATTCTTATCATAACAACAACATCTGCAATAAGTAGCTGCTATTTAAAGGTGCACTGTGACTTACAGTATCAGGTTTGTCTGGTTCAGTATCATACCACTGTCAACAGAAACCGTAATGAATGCAATAATGTCATAAGATGGACTCCTTATGCTGTCAACAGCGTTTCACACATTTTACTCACCACCATGTAGCTACTTTTATTTCAGATGGGACTCATTTCCATAATTCTTATTTCTATGATACTTTTATTTTGTTTCTTAGTATGGAAAGTTTTAATTTCCCTGGCAAAGTGCAGTATTACATGTTTGAAAACCCCAAATCTCTAAGCTTTTTCTGCCCTGAATGCTGCATTTAGATACATCTCAGCAGGGAGCTAACTATCCCACAAATTACTTTCACATGTCTGTCATTTAGTGCCATGATACCTTTTATGTTGTGAGTAGGATTTACTCCATCTTTAACAGTTTCTTGTAATAGGCAAGCTGAAGCAATTACAGTGTAATTTTACTGCTAGCGATCAATAATAGTGTAATTTAGCTCATCGGAACTTTGCATTTGACTCTTAGTGGCCGGTAGGATATCTACCAGTCATTTTCTTGTATTCGGCTGTCTGTGGTTTTTTATTAATCTGGACCTCCACAGTGACATTTACCAAGTTCATTAATGAGTCAGAGTCAATTGAATAGAAACCTGTTTAACGTCTCTCACTAAACTTTCCCCTTCACATATAACCATGATATTTTAACATAGCATTGTTCTGTTTTTACTGCAACAAAAGGATAACTACATGATAAATGTTTCCTTATAAGAACTGCTAAAACTCCAAACTGAAACTATGAATAATTCAGATGTATTTCATTCTATTCAGATGTACTTCACTTAAAAGCCCGCATAATAGTAGCCAATAATCACCGTAATGTTCAGAAAGCGTAATAAAAAAAATCAAGTATTCAAGGTGGCAAGCAGGTTTAACAATCATATCATAAAGGTATAGTTCACATTCTGCATGCATTTCTTTCTTGTCATAAACACAAAAGATTTTGTTTTTGTCTATACAATGGAATTTAGTGGCACTGAATGTTGTGTTACAAGGCAAAACACCACATATAAGTCAGCATGAAATAGAAATTCATGCTATCTGTTTTATAAATGCATAAAGATCTTATTGTGAACTATTAATTTAATGCACGTTTGTTTGTTTGTTTAGCCGCAATATTTTAAATCAAAATATCATGTCTACACTGAATAAACAGACTTCTCAGACTTGACATATAGACTTCACCAACCATGCTGTCTGCTTAAACCCCTTTCTAAAAAACAACGGCAAGCTTGTATATCACAATGAAGGTGTATTCTTGGTTACCTTCAAATTATTGTGAAGTTAGCATTTGTTGCATAATATCAATTCCTTTAACATGTATAAATGCATTTACAATAGTCATCATGAAATGGGGTGCATTTATCTTCTATGCAAATAGTGTTTTACAGATTATTACATCACTCTTTTTTCATGTACCTTCCGGGTAGATGCCAAACAAAAGCAAAAAAGATTTAAGTTTTAGTTGGTGACATGATGACATGAGGTGAAATGGATGTAACTGTGCACAGACAGGGTTGTTAAAGAGACTGATAAACTTTCTAAACAGTATGATAGCATATTTTATTATGCCTATTTACTGTGCTGCCCACTTGCTTGAAACTGAAATTACTATAAACACATTGGCTTCTCATTTAATACAAAAAAACATTATCCTTGATAATGATCTGCATGCCACAAATGTTGTACATTATAGACATAAGGTCTGTTAATAACTTGAAAAAAAAATCCTTTAATGTCAGATATTTGAATCACAAATCAAAAAGAGCTGGATCTGATTGATTGCTAATAATCTCTCAACAGGAAACAGTGTTAAAACTCTTAATCTGTATCAAGCACTACAACAAAACAGCAGTCTATAAATCTATTGACAAAAGCATCTGTGTTCTTCCAGTAAAATATGTATTTAGGCAACTTATGCTTTTTCCTTGCCTAATTAAAAGTGATTTAGTCTAAAGATTTTCGAGCAGCCCTGCCTTCTCATAAATTTGCTTTGAAATCACATCTGCAATTCCACGTACACAGTCTTGTACCACTAAACACCTGAACCGCTGGAGAGTTCTGAAAGTGCAATAGCATGGATCTGTGAGATTTGATTCTTATTCGTGACCTGCATACTCCAATCCAAAGGATCCGGGCAAAATACATCTCTTTTTCTTTTGTCCATCACAGCTCTCAAAACAGCTGCCAAACAGAGAACCTGTGTAGAATTGTGAAGGGTCGATAATTGGTTTGCAGCTGTAGTAATTTTAGCTCTGGCCTTGGTGACTGGACATCACAAAAGAAAGAAAGGACGTACCCCTACAGCTGTGCATACAAGACTCTGCAGGACCCTCCTCCAATCTAACAACACTCCCATTAGACACTGAGGGAGAACAACATGTCACTGACATGAATCACCACCTAGTTGCTTGTTGATTCTTATCTCTGCTACTAACATGTTTGTAAGATAAATATCGTTTTTTTATGCTGATCAGAGTTGTATAATTGTGTTTGTGATGTGTTTGTCATCTAATATATGATATAACTTATTATGTTTTCGAATAGATTGATGTTAGATGAATGTTATTGCTGATATATGCAGATTAAAATTCCTTTCACACACACACACACACACAAATAATCCTGGCTTCATAAAAGGAACTTAAATGTATGTGTGATGTATGCATCGCTTTACATTAAGATTCCATTTATTAATCTCAGTTAACAACATTAGATAACACAACATAACAATTACAAATACTTCTAAAGCATATTTTAATCTTAGTTCATGTTAATTTCAACATTTATACATTAGTAAAATGTAAAAGTTGCATCTGTTAATAATTTAAATAAAGATGAATAAATATTGCAACACATGTATTACTCATTGTTAGTGAATGTTATGATGTAATAACTATCATTAACTATGGGACCTTATTGTATACTGTTACATTTACATTTACATTTAGTCATTTAGCAGATGCTTTTATCCAAAGCGACTTACAAATGAGGACAATGGAAGCAATTAAAATACAACAAAAGAGCAATGATATATAAGTGCTACAACAAGTCTCAGTTAGCTTAAACGCAATACATGTAGCAAGGGCTTTAAAATAATATAATAAATAAAAGAAAACACATAGAATAGAAAAAGAATAGAGCAAGTTAGTGTTAGAGTTTTTTTATTATATATAATTGTATAATTAAATAAAAGAAAATAGAATACAAAAAGATTAGAATTCTATTCTATTCTTTTTTTTAAGAATAAAATTAGAACAGTGAGGGCTAAAGTTAGAGGGTCAAATAAAGATGGAAGAGATGGGTTTTAAGCCGATTCTTGAAGGTTACTGTTACTGATATATACAGTATGTTATACCTTCTATTACTGTAATCAAATGGTAAAATAATATTACTGCTGAGGGATGCAGCAAAATAAGTAAATAGATAAATTAATTATATTTCAAATTCTATTCACACATATACATACTAGACATAATAAAAGGTTTCATAAGAGGAACAAAAAATTGAAGACCTCTGGCTTTATTGGTAACTATGGCAACACAGATAACAGCTGCCACAGAGTCATTTTGAGAACTCCTTTTCATATGAGCCCAGTCTCTGAGAATCCACAAAGTTATCATTCCATCAATGATACAGAAAAAAAAGAAATAAGGAAAGAAAGAAAGAAAATCTTCTAGGCTGTACAACCACTGAGATAATGCCTTCCAGTTTGTTTCATGTTCGGCTTAATAATTATAGCAGTAGAGAAAGTAGAAATCTTTATGATTTGGAGTTTACAATGCTGTTTCATGCATTCAGAGTTGTTTACACTGTTAAAGAGTTGTATTCTCATGCTAAGCATGGACAAAGTTTCAAAAAACAATTTGGATGTATGACAGAGTATTTCTGTGCCAAAAATCGTACTTCTGGGTTCGTACAAGTTCTGTAGAGGTTTTTTTTTCGATCGTGACTCTACATGACGTAGACAAGGGTGGAAGTCCTAGAATGGGTATTTCTCCTGGAAAACACACCCGCGCAGGCATCGACCAGAGTGAACGGGACTTTCTCAGGAAGAATGTCTCCAGTGTGTTTTTGGCTGTAAGGTAAAGATAACTTTGTTTGTTTGTAAAGAACCCAGCATTATGTAAACAGTGTTAGGGTTACGATGTGCAAATATATATATATATATATATATATATATATATATATGCCTGTCTCCAGGAGCTCTGCTTTTTTTGTAAAGCTGTAGTTTTGAAGCATGAAGCATGCATTACTACTCCATATGTACTCAAGATTAAGATGAGATTGGGTGAAACTGTGTGTGTTATGCCCCCTTAAAGGAATAACTCGTTCAAAATTGACATTTCTGTTATTCAAAACGCATATGACATAAAGATGTTAGGATACAGAATGTCCTTCCAGCTTTTTTCCATACAATTAAAATGAATGGTGACCACAGTCAAGCAAGATTTTCAGGGCAATTTTGTCTAAGAATGCCTAGTTGTCTTTTCTTTTTCTTTTTTCTAACACTATGGCTCCAGTAGATTTGAATATAGTGCACAAGTCATGTGGATCACTTTGCTGATGCTTTTTGGAGATTAGCAGTGCCTAGTCCCCTTCAACTTCCATTGTATGGGAAAAAAGTAGCTAAGAAAGTATGTTTAATCCTTTGGTGTTCTAACTGTTGAAATTAATTCATACAAGTTTAAAGTGACATTTTTACTTTTTTATGAACTGTCACGTTGTATGATAATTCATAATATTGTCTTACCATACAAATGAGTGTTCCAACTAAAAGTGTCTTTTAAAAATGCATTCATTATAAGCTTTCAGTCCTGGAGCCCTTTCAACTATGTCGTTGTTATTTTCATTTTCACCAACTCCAGTTTGCCTCTGGATTAATTCTAATTGCAGACCATGTTCATCTCTAGGTGCAGAGCATAAATTAAAAGCACATACCGGACTGGTATGTCTACTTAAGAAACATTTAACAGTCCAAGCGTTTAAGCCAGAATGTGTTTACATAATGAGGCTTTGAACATTCACCTCCCTTTTTCCACCTAAAAGGTGTTCTCTTAGATAGTACTCCACTAGGATACACATCAATGCTGTCTGCATCTGATAAAGTGAATGTAATGATGCCTCTTAGCACTCTACATCAGCGCCAGGTTGCATAAACTGCTTAGACTAGTCTAAAAAGTTAGTAATTATTTTCTTCAAGACTGGTCATAACTTTTTAAAGTCAGTTACAAAAAAGTAGATAGGTCTAATGTGAATCTAAAAAGTAAGTCTGATTACCCCTTGGCTAACTGCTAGTTGATCTAACTAGTTTGAAAGACACATTCTTAACATAGTGCCTATGTTTATGCAACTGGCCATAGTTGTGCAGTTTGTGCTGTGCCAAGAGGGCTAGATAACCCCTCAATCATACGGATAGATCAACACTTTAAGTCTAGCACTATGCTGTGTGTTGTGGGTAGCTCCTTCCAAGTGGCACTTGTCTGCGCTTATATCTGTTCTCATCCATTTCTTTTTCATTTGCTCTCAGGGCCACACATTTAATTTTGTGTTTCATCAAGGAGGAAATTACACGCCTGTGAGAATAAGCTAAGGTGATCTATGTGAACTGAGACACAGTGCACCGCTTGATTCCTTGCCTCTTTAATTCAGCGAACATTGCTGATGCATAATGCATTTCTAGGCTGTCTTCAACACGGCCTCGGCACAACAGCTCTGTGCATTGTCTGTGATTGCATGTGTTTGTGCTATACTGTGATAAGAAAACAATAAGAAAAAATCTAACTATGGTCATTTGGGTAATAAACAAACAAGGAATGTCCAATGCAAATAGTTTTACATTCAGTTATAATAGGCATTACATAAAGCATTGAATTTAAAATTAAGAGACAAAGGTGACATTTCCATAAATGAAACCAGTATTAACAGATTAGTCCTAGAATGTCTTACTTTAATAAATGGATATAGAGGCATCAGGTGTCTGCATGTGTGCTTTAAAGGTTATGGTATACTTTTGGTTACAGAGAGGGGGAAGCCAAAGAAGTCTGATGGAAAATTGTACCTGTTGTTGGACTGTTTGGATTAAAACAAGGGAATGGTTGAAATGGATTGAGCATTGTTTGGTCTGCACATACTGATGACTTCAGAGAGTTGTGATTGGTTGATTCAAATGTTGATCCAGGATCAACAAAGGATATTAAAAACATCTTTCTCCATTGACAGTCATTCATTATTTGTCATTCATTTTGGCTATTTTGCTAATATTTGTATTGCATTTTTATCCCAGGTTTACTTTTGTTAACACCATTGGAAAGTTTAAGGTAGGGTTTAAAGGAGGTGGTACATTATTTTCAAACCTGACAGAGAATTAAACTTTGGGCGCCACTCACCAGACATTTTATTCCTATCGGTTATTTAATAACCAACATAATCAAATGTCGCCAGATTTACATTTATCTGTTTCAAATAAAACTGAGCTCACTTTAAGAACTACACACTGGACATTTCACTTTGAATGTGTCCTGAATTGTGCAAGAAACAACGTAATATGATTTTCCATAAATGTTGCCACAATACATGTTTTTCCAATGAGCCTGGGTTGGATAATTCACAGATTGAAAACTGAAAGATTTTCATTTTTCAAGACTTGCTTCTAAAGACAGTTCTGGACTGATTTCTCCTTTGTGTTCACTTATAACTACTGGGTCAAATGACATTGCTATAAAGAACATTATTTTGTGTATTTGGTGTAATGAAATGTGATTATGTGGTTTAAGGTTAAAACAAATACATTATCTTTCACATTTTGTACTTCAGTCTTTGCGACTTTACAGATCTTCTTTATGCACCAAGAGCTTGTAACAGTCCAGAGAAAGGAAAAATTGAAATGGCAACATATGACCCCTTTAAGTAAAACTGAGGTGGGACCTTTTCAAAGAATGAAGATTGTTTACTCTAGCTTTCTCAACTGATCATATTTCTACTAACATATAACTTTTTATATAATAGGCAATGACATAGATTTGTTTACAAAGTACATAGTTAAAATGTAATAAACTTAATATGTAAAAAGTAGAATTTATAATGACCATGAGAGATAATGAGATAATTGGAGTTCTGTATTTTAAGATCAAGTCTTACCTGAGTAATTATAATCACCTGCCACCTATTCTTGAGGATTTGGTTGATGCATGAATTCTAAAGAAGAAGGCTTATCCTGATATGCGCTGTGGGAGAAAGAGATAAATGAAGGTAGTTATTTCAGTTGGCACAGCAATCACAAATAGGGGTGTTCCTACCAGACAGTTCTGACATATTTGTTTGGAGTCTGAAGACATCCCTTGGCTTCATGTCTCATTAGTTGTTGCTGAATCACTGAATTACCTTATCAGCAGGAAATAACTGATGACAGGGTCAGTTAAGCCAGTCACTTTGAAGTTGGGGAAAGTAATTTTACAGTATCAGACTTCTGTTCTGTGACAGCAATTTATATATATATATATATATATATATATATATATATATATATATATATATATATATATATATATATATATATATATATAGAGCTACTGTATTCATCCTCACAAAATGTGTTTTTAACTTTAAATTAACTCCTTAAAAAACATATACAAATAAAATTAATACAAAACAGCCACATTTAATATAAAACAGCCTACAGTGTTGGTTTAAACCAGTATGTTTGATTAAGATCACGTTGTGATGATTGTTTTCTGCTGTTGTGACTCATATGATGGAGGGGTTGATGAATGTTACAAATCTATTTGCTTATCAGCCCCGTACTACAAATAACGAGGAATGTCCCTGCAGGTAAAACAGGGATGACTGAGAATGTAAACAAACCCGAATCTATCCGTTCGATCATACTCAGAATTAACAAAAAGCAATAAGAGTCCACAGATGTTTATGAAACCACCTTTTGTGTTTCTCCTCATGAATAGTCCTGTTTACAAATAGTGCCAGACTCCAACTGTTCGAGTTTTCAGTTTGAAAATTGTCATTTTTAATAACTAAGCAACCAAAATAACATTAACATGTCCTTTCCCTCATATAGCATTTGCATTCATTACATGCAGATGGAGGTCGGATTTAATTAACCTTAAATTGCTTTTTTGTGTGCATATTTAAATCACATCTGCATTTACTCCTATATGAAAAGAACACCAGAGGATTGAAAGCCTCTTTTAGGCTTATTTATAAGTGAACTTCACTGGCATATTAAAGAAATGTACACTTGAAAGCATTTTAAACTACACCCTTCATTATTGTTGTGTTGAGCTGTGAAGAAGATAACATGGCGACAGCTCTGCGTAAGCTGCTGTTTAGAAAGCTTAGTGAGGATATTCACTAGCCCACGTATACGCTGATAAAGTTCCTCTCTGACAAAGGGGAAAATGACAGTCTAGCCATTCTTTCAACTTATCTACCTAATTACACCCAACACAATAGAAATTAGATAAATCTTCCTTTGATCACGCTTTCGGCATTGTTATAAGCATTCATCTCAAATGTGTGAGCATACTTCAGATCATAGTGTTCCTACAGCAGGCAAACAGTTACACAAACGCTCATAAAATAAACATTGGCTAGATTCACTGTGCCCAATCCTCTGCCTTTTCATGAGACAAATTGGAAAATTAATGGTTTTCAACCAGACTGGGATCCCACGGTCTCGTACCATAATTACCGGCTGGAATGGCTCACTGTCTGGCAAGTCTTATCCTCACCTCACATTCTATTATAGTGGCCAAGGCTTTAAGACATAAAGTCATAAAACTGACAGAGTGTCTATAATGAATTACGTGAAACATAATGAGATTGGCACTGTCAGTATTCCATCATCAAGCAAATGAAAGGAAATCAAGGGGAGCAAAAAGGAGGGGGAGTTATTGATTTTTCTTAATTGTTGTTGTAATAACTACAGCTGTTTTCATGTCTGAATGGGTAACCACTAAAATCAAAGTCTTTGTGTTAGGCCAAAATAAAATAGCATATATATTTTTTTTCTTCTGTTTTTCATTCAGTGCATGTGTGACATTCTGTAGATGTCTAGCCTCTCTGTTATGTGGTTTCCTCTCTCCCACTCATATTGCATTCTTTATCCATTACTATTTTCACTTGTGTTTTTCTCACCATTTTAAAATGATTTTATGCTGCACTTGTTAAAATTACAAATGACCTGCTCCTTGCGTCAGACCAAGGCTGCATCTCATTTCTAGTCTTACTTGATCTTAGTGCTGCGTTCCACACCATAGATCATGACATACTCATAGATCGATTACAAAACTATACAGGTATTCAAGGGCAGGCTCTAAGATGGTTTAGATCCTACCTGTCCGATCGCTACCATTTTGTTTACTTAAAAGGGGAGTCATCTCATTTATCATCAGTAAAATATGGAGTGCCACAAGGATCCGTCCTAGGTCCCCTTCTATTTTCAATATACATGTTGCCCCTTGGTAATATTATTAGAAAATACGGAATTAGCTTCCACTGTTATGCTGATGATACTCAGCTATATATCTCAACGAGACCAGATGAAACTTCCCAATTATCTAAGCTAACAGAGTGTGTTAAAAATGTAAAAGATTGGATGACAAATATTTTCTCCAATTAAATTCAGATAAGACAGAGATACTAATTATTGGACCAAAAAACACTACAAAGAATCTTGTATATTACAATCTGCAACTAGACGGATGTACTGTTACTTCCTCTACAGTCAGAAATCTGGGTGTTATATTAGACAGCAATTTGTCTTTTGAAAATCATATTTCCAATGTTACAAAAACTGCATTCTTCCATCTTAGAAACATTGCCAAGCTACGAAACATGTTATCTGTTTCTGATGCAGAAAAGCTAGTTCATGCATTCATGACTTCTAGACTGGACTATTGTAATGCACTTCTAGGTGGTTGTCCTGCTTCGTCAATAAACAAGCTACAGGTAGTCCAAAATGCAGCAGCTAGAGTCCTTACCAGGTCAAGAAAATATGATCATAATACCCCAATTTTACAGTCTCTGCACTGTCTACCTATTAAGCTCCGTATCAGTTACAAATTATCATTACTTACCTATAAGGCCCTAAATGGTTTAGCTCCTGCGTACCTAACTAGCCTTCTACCATGTTACAACCCATCACGCACCCTAAGGTCAAAAAACGCTGGACTTTTGGTCGTTCCTAGGATAGCAAAGTCCACTAAAGGAGGTAGAGCTTTCTCACATTTGGCTCCCAAACTCTGGAATAGCCTTCCTGATAATGTTCGGGGTTCAGACACACTCTCTCTGTTTAAATCTAGATTAAAAACACATCTCTTTCGCCAAGCATACGCATAATGTATCTTTTTAATTGTGAGTGTAGTTGAATCTGATCAAAGGTGCATTTTTATTCATTAACTTGGGTTAAACTAATTTTACTTTGTTGGATCAGCAGCTATGCTGATGATGTCTGTATTTTGTTTCTATGTTTCGCCACGGGATTCACATCCCGTGGTAACTAGGATTTAAACAAGTTCCAGTCTGGATCCAGAACACCTGAGAAGAGATGATGCTGACCCCTCAGAGGACCCCAGATGATGCTAACCCTGAATCAACAAACAGAACTAACAATTATTGCTAAATTTGTGACTGAATCATATAATAACTTAATTAATCGTATTGATAGTTCATCGTCTAGCTGACTACGTCTTGTATTATTATTATTATTATTATTTTTTCTAAAATCCTGTCAAATGTGCACAAACTACTAGCTACTACTAAATATTGTAGAAACATAATTTTCTGTAAAGTTGCTTTGTAACGATTTGTTTTGTAAAAAGCGCTATAGTAATAAACTTGAATTGAATTGAATTGAATTGAATTGAATTTATTTCTTTATTTTAAACACTAACTTGCCTGGGTCTTCCTGCACAAAAATATCCAACACCTTCTGGCATCGTTATTTGCTAAAGCTCATGCTGGATTTTTATGTATTGCTAAATGTAAAAAATGTCAAGCCAAACATGTATCAACTGAGCGCATAGCTTTAGCAAGCCTTGTCTATTTGCCCTTGCACCCCCTCTATTTTTTATTTATTTTTTTGTCCTCCGCCAGCTGTGTTTGTGGTGGATGTCCAGCATCCGGTTGTTCTAAAGCCTTTCTCTTCACACCAGGGTGGAAACCTCTGCCTTGGAGACTAACAGCAAAATGCAAAAGCGGTATCCCTCAAGCATCTGTCATAGTGGGTAAGGTCAAAGATAAAATGTGTTACTATTTAATAATATTAAGTCAAAGATCATTTTAGTTTGTTTATTTATGATTGACAACAAACAGTCTCAAAAGCTCATGCTCAAATATGATCCAAATAATTCTGATGTCCTCTACAGCAGGGGCATGACCAACCCCCTTGCTATAGCTCAGAAAGTGATTTTTTTTTTTCAGATGCTCTAGATCTTTTTTCTTCTTTTTTTTAAGTGATGGAGATTTTTTTCTTTCCTTCTTATGTGTGCTCTCCAGCGATTTTAATCCAAATGGTAATTTGATTGTTTTGAAATGCAATAACTGAACTGTAACAGTCCAATATACACCCTAATGAGCAATGCTGCAAAGAAGACCATTTTTTTCTAAATTATTATTAAAATGACCATTCATTATGATGCAGTATGTACTTAGCTTGTTGATGCAGTAGCTGTTCACACAAAATGCATGTTTGCATTCCACACGCTTTTCATTTGTTTTATGTAAACATGCTAGATGGATGTCTTTGACCATTGCGGTTGTGTCTTGTGCATGACAGCTGCATTTTTAGAATGCCTTGTCAAGTTAAAAGAGGTTCAACTTTTAAAAAAACATAATCTGAAAGCGTATTTTTATTTATTTATTTATTTTTTTTGTCATGGCTGAAATATTAATATTCCCTAATTGCTCAGTTTAACAGGGCTTGAAACAAGTTACATGTATATGGGACTAGTATAATGTAGTCAGGTCTTAACTGGATAATGGGCTCAGCCCCTTATGTTGGCACTGCAGAGTCTCACAACCCTGCTCTGCAATTAACAAGGACATGACTTAGAGCAGCCAGTCTTGTTTCTATCACTTGAGTTACTTTCTAGATTTGTGCCATTTACATTTAGATTGTCTAATTACATTATCTGTACCTTGACTGCTTTTAGTAAGAGGTTGCATGTAATTACACTCAACAATAAAAAAAAAAGTCTAGCTAAAGTTCTGAAGTGTGCATCTGATAGACATTTTACTATCACATGAGGCCTTGGGAGAGGATTTGTGAATAGCAGTGAGGTGACACAACTGACGCTGATAGGTCACACGACAACGTGATGAATAAAGTATGTTTGGCTTACATAAATGTTACACATGGGTGCTAAGTAATTACTTATTCAGAAAAAAATACAAATTTAGGAGCCGAGTGATTACTGAATTGGAGAGAGGGAGGGTAACCACTGACACTGACTGAAAGCTGGTCTGGGAAAGAGTATATAATGGTGCATCCATTATATACTCTTTCCCAGACCAGCTTTCAGTCGGTGTGCCTTGGTACTACTATTTAAAAGCTTGATGCCTCTGCATTTTTTTTTTTTTCTGTAGTCGAACAAATAAGGACTAGTCACTCCCTGATATATATTCTATTTGGATCTATTTTCTTTATATAGCCTATATAATATAGCCTACTGTGAACAGCTGTTGTATATACTGAAGCAATATCACACTCAAAATATTGGTTATTAAATGTGATTTTGCACATGTTAATTTGTTGACCACATTAAATTCATAACATTTAAGATGTCCATGACTATTCTATTAGTGTTAAAGACCATCCAGTAATTGGATGGATGAACAGCACACCATTAGATTCATCTACACAGTTGATAGATAGCCTAAGTAATAGATTTGGAAACTACTTTAAGTTGTAGCAGATATAATTATCTAGATGTTTAAGACACACAAACACACACACACACGCTTATTAAATTACGGGCAGAAAATGCTTAAAATGTGTTCTTTCTAATCCAGTAACATTATAATCTTAACGTTAATCTTACAGCATGGTTAAACAGACAGACGCATGTGTTGACTATGACAGTGTGGAGAGTTGGACACAGCAGCGCTGATCATTGTGCCTCACACTTTCAAACTCGTCATTTCACAACACTGAGGCGAGGAAACGAGCCAGCGCTATCAACACTGCTGCCCCGAGGGCTCTTCCTACTCAAGTCCTCAGAGCCACAGAGAAATCTTGGGAATACCACTGCAAAATGAAGAACACTGTTTATTCGAAAACGTTTCCGAGGTTTTCTTTTTTATCGTCTGTATCTCGATAAACTGGTTGACGGATCATACCTTCATTTCCAGATCAAGACACCGATGAAAATAACATCAGTCACCGCAAGTAGATAGCAGCGTTTAGATAAAAACCCATTTCGCCTTTGAAATAATAAGCCTAAATGATAACCAAGGGACATCATGCAGGGACGACAGCGGCGCTTAACCTTTAGATTTACAACGATGTATACACTTAATTAAGAATTTCGGATTACTGATACAAAGCACGCGTGCACGCGCTTCAGTCCGGATTCGACCAGCAAGCTTCATCCCGGTTCCGCAAAGAAACAAAACCCAGAAGTGTTGAAGAGCTCCATGCATTCAAAAAGGTGGGTTCTGAGTGATTTCTTAACAAATAGCTTTGATTTTTTTTTAAACAATCTGCATCGGTTACTTTAACAGTGAAGATCCCCTCTTAAATGATATAGAGATCATATATTGCATTATATAGTTTTGATTTAAAAAGTCTGCATCGCAAGTAGTCGAGTTCTTTGGCTACAGTGCTAATCTAAATGTAAGGATTGTGTCTAATATTAGGAATAAATACATTATTCTATTTTTGCATTAGCCTTATTAGGATAGAGGGAAAGGAGAATGGGATTTTTTGTTGTTATGCTGCTGTCACTAATTAGTGTTATTTTGCTGTGTCTAAATGTTAATATTTTAGCCTCTGTTGCACTAGAAATCATACAGAGATGATGAATTAAACTCACAGATGGTAGAGAACCTCTGTGTTGGGTTCACAGCACCATCTAGGCTATATTTTCTCTCTAAAGATACATATCATAATGTCATGTTTTGGTATTAAGTACCTCAAATAAATTATCTTTAATTTCAAAAGAAAATGGAGACATCATAGTTGAACTGTAAATAATATAGTGGTTCTTTCAAACCCTTATACACTAGGACGCATCTCTGAGTCTGGAGATATCATTCATTCTCCACCACTGTGCAAGCGCCATCTGTTGGACTGCAACAGCTGACCACTAAAAACAAAACCATATAGCCTGCCCCAACAAATACACATTCCCTCCTCTTCTTTAGGACCTACCTTGACCTGTCAAAATCTCAACAAGACTTTTATAATCAGATTGATTACTTTAATTAATAGATTTTATACTTTATAGATGGGCAAGCATCATTCACTGAAAAAAAAAGATTTGTTGGATTTACTCAATCGAATTATGGACATTGGTTCCACACATTCAGTTTGAGTTCAAAGTATCCTATGCATTTATGTGGTTTCATTATAATACGGTTGTGTTAATCCTATGCAATTTCAAAAAGTAATGTGTACATAGTCTTTTCAAGTTATACTAACATGATTCAGTTATGCTAGTTTAACATAATTTTTTTATTTCAGATATCTGCTTCAATCATGTTAATTCTGTGCAATTAAATCAAGTTATCTTAACATAATTTTGATAACTTCACTAAAATTTAATTTTAATACATTTCAATGGTTTGTTGTCGCATGTTTCATTTCACGTAACACAAAACTTTTGTAAATCCTTTATTTAACAATTTGAACAATGTGTAATTTAAATGGCATGTCTAAATAACATTGTGCTTTCAAAAGCATAACATAAATAACTTCTCTGATTATTAAATTTAATAAAAATACATATCAGTTTTAATTAGACTAGTATAAAAACAAACACAGTTCATTTTGTATGCATAACATGTAGATCAACAATATATTTAAACCTTCATAAGTTTTACAAGATTTCTTTTTTTTTTTAAACAATATCATAAACATAAGTAACATTATACTGCATGTAACTGTGTGTTTAAAAACTAATACAACATTGTAACACTAATTTATTTCATTTCTCAGAAACCTTAAAACTGTACCCAAGAACACCAGTACCTGGAACTAGGGCTGCACGATAGTCACATCGCAGGATGTGCGATGTAGGCTGTTGTAGTTGATTCGTTATTCATTAACTGTACGGGCCAGCTGCTCCCCGGCCCTTGACGAATGTGATTCGCGGATTAATTGTACAGCTTAACCATCATAGAGTGAAAGTTTATCTTTTATATGTGTTTTTAAGTCCTGTCAGTTTAACAGGGCAGAGAGAGAGAGAGAGAGAGAGAGAGAGAGAGAGAGAGAGCACGAGAGAAAGCATGCGAGAGAGAAAGAGAGAAGAGAGAGGGAGAGAGAGAGCGAGAGCGAGCCCCGGCCGCAAGCTCACCAGCTTCAAACAACACGAGCGCTGTCTTGCTCTCTCTCCCTCGCACATATTAATCAATTGACACGATGGTGTCGATGTTTACATCATTTAAAATGAGAATGTAAGTGTGCTCACCCAATTTTTGTTTGTAAGAAAAAAATAGATTAGATTTCATATCGCAATATATATCGCAGAAAAATAAAATATTGCAATGTCATTTTTTCCCAATATCGTGCAGCCCTACCTGGAACTGTTATTTCAAGAAAAACGCTTTAGTTTCAAAGATAATTATATATAGACATTACAAAACAATGTGGAAATACAGTATCTGACCCTTACCTAAACTATAAACAATGTATCTTATTTATGCTAGTTCAACCATGTCTCATAGATTCAGCTCTCTAATCAATCAACTTCTGAACCAGTCCAAAGAAGGGCCAAATTCAGACAAAAAAAAAGATAAAGAAACGAGAGCAGGCAAAGGGGAACAGTCTAAACAACAAGATCACGGTTTACCCTCTGCGGTGGTCTTGCATGAAGGCTGCTGAAATTTTCCGAGGTTGATTGTTTGTAGTCTCAGTAGTCATTCAAGAATCAGTCCATCTCACTGGTGGAGTTCAGATGTGAAATTTTGGGCCTTGATAGAGAATTCACCTGCATCCAAGTCCATGATGAGTTTTTGCTAAATTTCATATGTAAAACACAACTTTGTGGGGTACTGCAGGTTAAGAGCATAAATTAGACCAAACAACATTGAAGTTGCAAAATCCACACTGTCGAGGTCCTGAAGCACTGCTACACCCTCTAGCACAATGTCTACATCATGGGGTTCATAGTCTGCAGTGTGCTTTATCAGGAAGATGCCCATGGTAGTCTTCTCAATCGCACACTGTAAAAGATCTTCTTCCATGTCCTAAAGACAGAAAAAAGATGAATATGTATTACAATTAATGCTACATGTCTAGTGGATAAAATTATAATTTTTTACATTTATGTTGCAGTGTGCATATTTGATGAAACCATGTTTTTAGATGTATTAATATTTTGCTTGTTGAACATAGTACAGATTCCATCAGTTAAGCTCTAACTACTCACCGCATACTCCTGAATGAGATCTTTAGAGTCCTCATTAAGATAGATACACAGTCCTCTGATGGCAAGTTCACAAGCTGCATCAATGTCATCCTTAAAAATAAGCCAAAGCAGAAAAAGAAAGGTTAGTTTAAGACATTACTCAAATCACAATTATACAAAAGAGCACAATGGGTCTCATTCACTAAAAGTTCCTAAAAATGTATGTGTATGTTGTAGTCTAGAAAAATATAATAAAGATAATAGCTTGATTTTATTATGTGAAATGTAATGCTAATAACATCAATTACAAAAAATAGAGTGTGAATACATGCAAACAAACAAAAAAAATGATAGTGTGCTAACCTGCTATTTTTACTTTTTTATTCCTTACCTTTGCAGCAGAAAAATCTCTTTAACGTTACCATCTGCACATGTCCAATCAAATAGTCAGCCAAGGGGCATTCATCAGTTAATTCACCGACTTCTACAAGGCTAACTGCCTTTGTTGGGGACTGACTTAGCTCGTAATTTGTCTGAACAGGCTTTGGAATTCCAAATGTACAGCAAATGTCACTGTAAAGAGAGAACGAGCAGAAATTAGTCATAAATAACAACAATTAATGATTTTAAGTAACAATTTACTGTACGCTTCCAAATTAAAGACAATGCTATTTATAATATTACCCCCTTTTAAGATGTACCTTTTTGGAAAAAAGACTTTTTAATTTTTTCCAAAATGTATGGTAAATACTAGAAAATTAACCAACATTCACTTTAAAAAACAATTTATAGCATACCATAAAATAACCTTTATTGCAGCAATCATTTATATTAATTATGATATCCATCTCAAAGTGACAACCATGTTAGTTAGCCAACAAAAATTGTATTAATTTAGATGTGAAATCCTAATATTGTAATCTTAAAACCTGCCTGAGAGATTTTTGTGAGTTATGGGCGAGGGCCGGGCTATCGAGTATTCGTTTACTTGATAAAATAGGTCCCTGCACTAAAAACATACTGTATGTTTAACCAGTGGTGGACGAAGTACACAAATCAAGTACTTGAGTAAAAGTACAGATACGTATAGTAAAATATTACTCCAGTAAAAGTACTCCTTTTTCAATTTTACTCAAGTGAAAGTACAAAAGTACTCAATTTTTATGTATTTAAGTAAAAAGTACTGAAAGATAGATGGATTAATAGAGAAAGATATATAGATTACTTTAATTTTATATTAGCACATTTTTTTTTTTTTAGAATCCTACTGCTCAAAATACCTGAGATTTATTCCAAAATAACTACTATATGGAGTCAAGATATATTTTTGTTGTTGATATGGACTACGTTGACGAGAGTGATGTTAACTGTGAAGCTTACACTGTGATGTACCTGAGAGAAAACAGAGATGACCATCTGATCTTCACCAGTAACAACAAAGCATTTTAAAGTTTGTTGTTTTACAGAACATCACAGTTATATATGACATGATAATAAGGCCTGAAGTTAGGAAGAACATTTTAAGGAAAATATAATTATATTTTCATAATGATTTTTTCCTTCTCAAATCTTGAGTGTGGTGTAAAAACAACCCTGGCCAAACGGGGTGCTTCTCTTTTCCTCTTTGATAATTACTGTAACGTTAGTTACCATGTTCTGAACATCACATCCTTTGTTTTCTCCCCAGATGTAATCTATATATATATATATATATATATATATATATATATATATATATATATATATATGTGTGTGGTTGAATAAAAATATTTGGACATTATTTATAAAAATTACCTCAAGTTAGCACCAGCAAGCTTGTTAGCTAGACAGTTAGCATCAGCTAACAATATTTACTTATTTTCGGTACGGTTATGAATAAACATTCATGTCAGTCTACTCGTCTAGTTAATCCAAACAATATAACGTTACTGCTGATAAACAATATAAAAACAGACGTCACATAGGACATGGTAGCATTTTAATAAAACTGTTAATATTACGGCAGCGTGGAATTTGAATAAATGAGTTATTTTATTAATTTGCGTTAATGTTTATTTTTATTTTTTTTACCTAAAGCACAGAGACGCTGATTGATGTGTCTGCATCGTCTGCACTGGAGCATTTCAGTGGGCTTATAGATCACTCTTTACAGCGGATTTAGTTCCCAAACAACTGACAATTTTGACCTAAATATGATTTTCAGTTACAACAATTTATCCTAAATTTCGACATTAACAACTTACTTTTAGCAACATCAAGATGCACGCGCGCTCACAAGATCTCCCGGTTCTTCTGTAGACTCACACTAAACGGTTCATTTGAATCAGTGAGTGATCGACTCCTGAACAGCTGCAATCGGATCATTCTAATTCGTAAACGAATCGTTTGGTGCGATTCGCGATCCGATTTAAAAGTTTATTTTTAAAGTTACTCAAAATAAAACTACTCCAGTAAAGTACAGATACTTGAAAAATGTACTTAAGTAAATGTAAAGCTACTCCGTTACTGTCCACCACTTTCGGTAAATCAAAGACATGCACTGACAGAGCATCGAGCGAGCGCTTTTGCCCATTGCAGTGATATGACAACGGCTACGAACCCCTCCCCCACACAAATCCTAAAGTCCATGTTATTATTATTCACCTGATGAGAACTTGATTTCCATCTGTAAATTGTTTAATCGGATTGTAGAAGTTTGATAAACTAATGTTACCAGTAATATTCATGGTTTATTAACCTGAACGTTACCCACCCAAAAAAAAAAAATCTGCGAAGACACTCGACGAAATATACCATCGACATGATTTAAAAGCGTGTGGGGTTATCTTAAAACATTATTGTTGCATTTAATCTGACAATGAATGCATTTGTATAATATATCATACGATAGATACTGAAATTCTTACCTTTTAACGAGCTTTGAAAACAAGACAGTCAGTCCCCTCATGTGTCCTTCCTTTCCAAACCAACGGTCCTGGTGTGGTCTGGATTTCAAAGCGCATGCGCAGACGCTCTCGCGCGCGTTGCTCCCGCGCAAACGACGTATTTCACAAACCTGAATTAAATTAATTATAGCCTACACAATGGAATTAAGTTGAATAGAAAATACAAAGTAATTGTGTGACATGGGCCTATTTTAATTAAATAAATCAAACAGCAGAAAAAAGTCATTTTACATGAACACCATTTGTTTGACATCTGAAACAATTTGAACATTTTCTTGCAAAGTGATTATATCATGTTTTGATGATTATGTTGAATTTCATTTAGAATTAAAACAATACAATTATGTTTCCATCTTAAACATAAATGTATTAAGTAGATTGTAAGTGTATCGTTTTAGTAAATTCAGTAAAACTGCTTTTCCTTTTTTTCAGTGTTCATTCTTCATCTCGTATGTGCACAAATAAAAAAGTAGTCCTAGTATGATTATGTATTTTATAAATATTTCACATTTTATAGTAGTGCATCTTGTTCCGGTCATCTGTTGGGGGACTTAATGAAGCAAATGCACTGACGTGAGTTTGTAGATCTCTTAACTGGGGTCACATTACATTTATGCATTTGGCAGACACTTTTATCCAAAGCAACTTACATTGCATTCATGCTAACAATTCTCTACTATCATGTGCTCCCTGGGACTTGAACCCCCAACCATGCACTTGCTTAAGCACAATGCTCTACCAGTTGAGCTACAGGAACACCTGATCACATATTGGCAGTTGTTTTTCAAACGTTTTAAAAAAGGGTGCATTTATGTTGTCAGAGACAGAACGCTAACAGGTGATCAAACAGTATGCGGTTGCAGTTTAGTTGTGGGTGGTATGGTCTTCTCTTTCATTTTTGAAGAATAGGTTTGAAAAGAAGCATCTTTCCATTTGGACTTCTTCCTAAAATCAATCTACTGTACAAATAAAGCATCAATTCCAAATGTAATTTTAACCAGAAACTAATTATTTATTTTGCGAGTGTCCAGTTCTGCTCCTGGGGGGCTAATGTCCTGCAGAGTTTAGCTCCATCCCCAATTAAACACACCTGGACCACAGAAATCAAGATCTTCAGGACTACTAGAATCTTATGGCTATGTATGTTGGGAGAAGCTAAACTCTGCAAGAAGTTGGCCCTTCAGGACCCTGGATTGGACCTGCTTTAACCCATTAACCTAGCTATATAGGTAAGCATGTATAATACTTGGGCAGTCTAATGAAATAGACTGTAAATTCATGTGTGTGTGTGTGTGTGTGTATGTGTATATATATATATATATATATATATATATATATATATATATATATATATATATATATATATATATATATATATATATATATATATTATTTTATTTTTTATTGAAAGTATGTTTTATTCTGGATTATAATGAAAATAACAATTTATTGTTGATATATTGATGTATTTGCAAATGTACTGCTAGCCGAGGCTATATAATATGAATCGGTTAACTATTTCTTCAAATTGGGGCTATTGTGACCACCGTCATGTATTGTGATTATGATTTATATGAGACAGACAGAGCAATCTTCTTTGATACATTAATAAAAGAGGCTTTAATTATTATGTATACTAAATATGGTAGCCTAGTTATACAGCTCTGGACATGTTACTATTTACACCAGCCATGCAAAAATAAAAGCAAGACCATCTGCACTTTCATTTGTAGTGTGTGCAGTACATCAGCTCTTATTGTGCACAGATGGGATTAAATGGGCTAATTGGTGAATTTGTGTATAAGACTCAAGTAAGTGGTATTTAATTACCAAGGTAATTTTAGAACTTAAGAAATACATTTTCACTCTCATTTTGATTCTCGCAAAACTGAAAATGCATATGCCTATAACCGCTCAGGACACTATAACACAGCTATTTATTAAAAAGTAACAAGTATGGGTTCACTTTCCTGAGCTCGCAGACATGGCAAACGGGTGAAGTTCTTTTCAAAGCCCAGGCGTAATTTGAAACTAGTCAGGGGTTGGTGGTGGAACAGTGACTTCTTATTGGTGCACTTCTTGGTGTAGGCTGCACCCTCTTGATACTAGCGAACTGGAAAATTGATGGCACGTTTCTAGTGAGGGTTGGGAATGTGTGAACACAGAATACCTGACAAAAAGCAGCGATATTTGTTCGACGGAAGGGCGGGCGGCATGATTTCGTTATGTTGCGGTTCTTCAGCAACTTTCAATCGAACGGAAAGTCGCAGCATTGCTCTAATTCGCCTTTCCTCACATTGCTGGTGTAAATAGGGAGAGGAGAGGAGCGCTGTCCCGTGCTGGATGGATGGTTATGGGGAAAGGAGCAGGACCATCGGCGCTACACGTCTGCCAGTTCGTTGTACTCTTTCTCTGTCTGTTTCCAGCAGGTAAGAAAAACCTTTTTAATCTAATTCGAGTTTTAGGACTGGAAATAAGGACACGCATATGTTTTTTGGAGTTGAATCGTCGAAGCAATGATGACCTAATCGTTAAAAAAACAGCAAACATATAAAGAAATTAATGATGAAATAATGCAGACAAACGCATGCTTTCTTACTTATCAGCAAACTAAACGCAGTTAGATATATTTTGATTAGTCATGACCCAATTCTGGCTGGCAAAAGTTACTTATCTTCCAAAACACTGTCAGCGCGCATTCCTTTATTATTCACGCTTGAATAATGTTGTTTATAACTTTCAAGTTTACGCTACACACATTTAAGTTGAAGGTGTTCCGTTTAAATCTAAACCTTTTCGCGTTGAGAAAGTTAAGGCGAATGTATGCAGAGCTAGAGTTTTATTTTTTTAGAGCCATTGTTTAAACCGTGCGAGAAGAGCGTGGTGATCCGAGGGTTCGGTTCGATTCTGCTGCTGCACTACCGCAGTGTTTCCCACAGCTCTGGCGGAGACGCGCTGTTGTGTTTGGGGGAGGGGAAGCGAAGCCTCCACATCTCGGTCTTCGCTGGACTTGTGGGGCCAACATTTCCAAAAAACCATTTCACACGCACAGTATAGCCTTTAAAAAGTTTGATGACCGTAAGTCCTTAAATGGAAATGTCAGAAGTTGCCTGTATATATACCTGCATAGATATATATATATATATATATATATATATATATATATATATATATATATATATATATATATATATATATATATATAATAGATTAAATTTGTATTCACGCAAAGATTAGTCTGCATTTACATTACTGTAAATATGGTAACCTATGGGCTATGCCTTGACTTCACAGTGAACAGAAGTAGAAAAAGACTGTAATGGCAAAGTGTTTTTTTTTTTGGATCACAGATTTTATCTCTGTCTGCATTACACTAGTCCTTTTTATAGATTAACTGTAATATTTTGATGTCCACTGTATTAAATGTATACTTATTTTTCCACCATACACTGTGGCATGGATTAGTTTTGCAGTTGCTGTCACTTGAAGTTACTTGTTTTTTGGTGTTCTGTTTTTTTTTTTAAATCTAAAATAAAAATTTTATCGTGACCATTATTGATATTTTTCAATGCCAAGTGTTTATATGCCTGCATTTTTGATTAGACACTTCCAAAAAAAAATCACCAGAGATCATAACCACTCAATCGGAATACATTTTTTTCTTTAACCAACATGAATATCAATATGATATTAAATGATAAATGACCTAGCATGCATTGATTTCACAGTGAATTGTAAATACAGCTATTTTACTTTAATAAATTAAGTTTTTTACAATGTATATATTGCAGAAAGAAAATTCTAATGTGTGTAGAAGAGTGTAGGCACTCCCACATGATTATGGGTCAACAGTGTTTTCCAAATGTGATAATTAATTCCTGTGTATCTCACTATAATGGAATTTATAAGTGCTGTTTTGTTCTGTCAAGGCTCTGATTAGTTGTAAATAGTGTGCGGTTTGATTTTACACCCGGTGTCCCATCTTCTTTCAAGTTATTTAACCCCAAACAAAAGGCAATCATGCAAGCACTAGTCGTTGACATCTTAAATTAACCTGTTGTCTCTTATCAGATGGATGATGAATGCCCTTTGTGGCTGGTAGGTGGAAGATGTGTGTGTAACTGAGACAACAAAGATTGTTGCTTGATCATTTGGAAACAAAGTTGTGTAGTTTTGGCATGTCCTTGCATTTTATGAAACTCAAATGGTAAAAAAAAACAAACAAAAAAAAAAAACACATGACTGAAAAGTCTCCAGATTTCATTTCAGCTCTTGTAATCCGAGAAAGGGGAATGTGCTTGAAATTGCTTTTGCCTTTGATTATGGCCTTTTGGTCTGGACAGGTGGCTATCCATATCCAGTTTGACCTGTGGAATGGTGGGACCTATTCCGTCCTGTACTGCACCGCCAATGAAACTACATAATTCCTTTACACAAGGCAATTTTATTACTGCTGATTTCTTCTCAAAGACAAATTTCATTGTCTTCATTCAGACCCCCCCACCACACACACACACACACACACACACACCTAGCTCCCCCGTACTGTTACCCTGTTTTGGTCACTGACATCCCTGGTGCTTCATTCAAAAGCACCTCCAAAATCTGCTTAGCAATGCAAAAGTACAAATCGAGGTGTGAACGAGTGTGATTTTGATGTGAGATGATTAACACTTCTAAATAATAGACTTTTGTTGGTGTGAATGTCAGTTTGAAGGCTTCCTTTACATTTGACTGGCTTTTCTTTTTTGTTGCACCTTAAAAAGTGTGAAATTGCTAGATATCCATATGGGATCTTGGAATCAGTCAAGCATTATTTGATAAAGCATACAGCCCATTTACTAATATAAAGTGATGTCATTCATTGTGAGGTAATGAAGTTAGATAAGCCCATCAAGAGTTCATTACTTTGTAATGATGCCTATTTAGATGCTTATTGCTTTACGTTCTGTATTACAGTAGCTCTTCAATTTGAAAAGGCAACCAGACAACAGTAGTCTTGCTTTAAACTACATGTATAGCACTTAGACTTAATGGAAATTGGCAAAAAACTGAAACTTGGAACTTAGTTAGAATGTTGTTGTTTTTTTTATTACTGATGGTATTAAAGCTTCACTTTGTCCAGATAATGAGATAATTCATGTGCTGTTATGAGAGCCTAGAGCAACTGGCTTTCATTAAGATAGGGTTAAACTGAACTTCATTTAAAGTTCAGTACTGGCATAATCACAATAAAAATTACTATATGAAATGTGAATATAAAGCTTTGTAATATTAACTATAAGAAATTGAAACGGGCTATTCTTGATTTAAAGATGTAAAGGTCAAGTTATTTGACTTTTTTTTTTTCAAAAGCCTTTGTTTTCATTAGAACTGTTAGTTTTCACATTTAAAGCTTAATCCGTGTTGTCAGCTACTCAGGCTGATACTTATTTCATTTCAGCTTTATGTAAACTTGGTTTGACCATGACATTGTGTTTATGCTATCTCTCTTTTCACTTTACAGCAACTCTGCAGTGTAAGATCCTGAAGTGTAACTCAGAGTTCTGGGCCTCCACTTCCAGCTCTGGCCCAGAAGAGGAGTTCTGCACTGCTCTTCGAGCGTATAACAGCTGTGTCCGTCGCACTGCCCGTACATGCCGGGGTGACCTGGCCTACCATTCAGCCCAGCATGGCATAGAGGATCTTATGAGCCAACACAATTGCTCTAAAGAAGGGCCCACTACCCAGCCTCGAGCCCGCACACCCCCGCCCCCGGTCCAGCCACCGCCGGACATCAACGCTCCCTCTGACAGACCAGAGGTGTGCCATTATGAGCGGAGTTTACCACGTAATGCTGCGCCTCCCAATTACACTCACTGTGGCTTTTTCGGGGACCCACATCTCCGCACATTCAACGATGACTTTCAGACCTGTAAAGTAGAGGGTGCCTGGCCACTGATTCACAATAAGTACCTGTCTGTGCAGGTTACGAACACTCCCGTTGTCCCTGGATCTTCTGCTACAGCTACTAGGAAGGTAAGGATATTCTGTGTCTCACATAAAAAAAACAAGCAAAAGGAATTTCAGCATTAGTCTGTGGTCTTATTTTAGCAGCTTATTTTCAACCACAATTTTAAGGAACTGTTTCAGCATGGAACTAATTAATGGTGAAAGTGTGGTTTTACTAGTGGGAAGAGAGAGCAGACTTTGTAAGTGCAGACTCTAGTTAGCATTTGGATGTGTTCCACGACATAAGACAAAAGGTAAGATTTGTTTTTGTTTTTTTTAAAAGAAGTGCCAACAGAAAAAGAGAGGCAGGCTAATAACTTAGAATGCTAGCAGGCCATTCAGGACTAATGTTACTATATATATGTGGCAGTCCTTACCATTGTTTGTGTGATTTAGGAGTCTTGTTGTTTTAACTAAGTGCTTGGTCCATACAGGAAACAGACAACATTTTCTCTGCATTAGTTGGCCCTCAAACCTCATAAATGATCATTGTTTTGCTTTACGGCCCATTGGACAAACTAGGGAGCTGCTTTAGAATTGGCCAGCTGTGGAGCCTAAGGTAAAAACACAGGACTACAAGTTTATGTGTCCGATTGCTGAATGCTTATTTCACTAAGGCCGATGTCCTTTTGGCTGATGTAATTGTGTGACCAGGGTTAAATGTTTTTCAGAGTCTTTCCTTGTGGCAGAAAAGCACAGGAACTTTGTACTGAGTCACATTAAGAAACAGAGCAATTTTCCGCCATCAAAAACCTCTAATGATTCCCCATTAAGTAGATGGACCCACAGTTCTTTCTTGTAGAAAGGAAAGGGATCATGGTATTTTTGTTAAGCTGTTTTTTTATATATAAATGAGTGGATTTTGTAACATTCAGCTGGGACAAAAGTGAAAAACAAGTCTACAGGCAGATGGCACCTGTGCAAACAAGACGTCTCTTGTTTATTGATAGACCCTTTGCTTTAAACAAGCTCTTGCTGTCCTGCGAAAAACTAAAGTGGTGCTAACAGGAGGTAGATAACTGCACCCTTAGTGATTATAGTCTCCACTACACTCAGACATAAGAGACACACTCATATGCATCATTGGCAAGATCAGAACAGCCTGGACATCCCGAGGTCAAATATGTGTCAGCAGTCCACTGGCCTCCTAATGGCTACTTGCTGGAGGACTCAGAGTTAGCAGCAGCCTTCTCTAATTAGCCCCTGTGCAGGCTGTGCTCTCTAGCTGCCGTGAGTCCACTCCCTGGAGCTGAATCTGGGGTTCACAGGCAGGCTCTGAGCAGCATGAAAGGATTGTCTTTGTTTCTGCATACTGAGGCCTGCTGTAACATAGACTGGACCTGTGTTTCTCCAGAGAGTGCGTTTATATTGGCCCCCTGTATCTTGAGCTGCTGCTCAAATGTGACATTACGAAAGCTTCTGGGATTGGAGGGTCTGCATGGCACAGTCCTCTGGTTTTATAAAGACAATGCTCAGTTATGCACAATGGAATACACAGTCACTATCTTTTGCCATGTGCAGTGGTGCATAAAACACTTCATGCCTGTGGCTGCTGTTTCTTGACTGGTTTTGATTAAACATGTCATTTTCAAAATCAAAACTTTGTGTACTTGAAATGTTTTCTAGCCATCTACTTTTTTTTTCTCTAGAATGTGATTTATAAATTCTGTTGTTAACTACAACAATTCAATTAATGATTTTACAGTTGCAGCTAATGTTTTTATTTCTGTTTCATGTCAAAAACCATAAGTAATACAGTACAATTTAAATAATCTTGCAAATAACTCTCACTTGTTCTAACTCTCACTTTTATCACAGCTAACAATCATCTTCAGGAACTATCAAGAATGTGTAGACCAGAAGATGTACCATGCGGAGACTGACGAGCTTCCAGCTGCATTTGCCGATGGTTCAAAGAACGGAGGCTACCGCCATGGGGCCAACAACTTACGTGTAGTAGAGAAGGTGCCTGGACAACATGTGGAGATCCAAGCACGTTATATCGGCACCACTATTGTAGTTCGGCAGGTCGGCCGCTACCTCACTTTTGCAGTGCGGATGCCAGAGGAAGTTGTGAATTCAGTGGAGGACCAGGACAACCAGGACCTTTACCTCTGCCTGCATGGGTGCCCTGCCAACCAGCGAATAGACTTCAGGACCTTCAGAGCACATGCAGCTGAGAGCCAAGGCTTAGGCAGGGTACGGCCGGGCAATCCTACACATGGTTTCACATACCAGTCAGCCATGGCCAAGTGCAAAGAACGTCTACCAATTGAGGATTTGTATTTCCAATCCTGTGTTTTTGACTTGCTATCTTCTGGGGACATCAACTTCACCCTTGCGGCCTACTATGCCTTTGAGGATGTTAAAATGCTCCACTCCAACAAAGACAAGTATCACCTCTTTGAAAGGGATACAATATTCAGTTCTGCCTCAGAGAAATGGGGTTTTAGTTTCCTAATCCTCATCAGCCTTGTTGTCATACAGTTATGGACTGACATGCGTTTCATTTGTCTGTAGTCCCCAATGGACATCCTTGTTAGATGGTTGGAAGGTGCTGTATTCATGTGAAATGCTGCTCTCACCATGTTGTGTTCCATCTATCAGAGGTTGGGATTCTCAGCTAGAGCCTGAGATTCTGCCCAGGGCTTTCACACTTGTGTGTCTTGTGTCACGCCATGGTCTCATCTCTCGTCATCATCACGTATGTTCATTCATCGGGCCAGAGCAGAAGCGTTCCTGGAGACCCACCCATCTCTGTGGTCATTCTGCTGATCTCATAACTGCTTCATGACAGAGAACAGTGCTGAGAGGTCCTGAGACTCCCCCTTTTTCCCACAGGGTGATGTGTCACTGACAGGAGTGAGAGGTGGGATGATCCTTTGCAGAAAGAAAAGCTTGGAGGTGTTTTTCAGTTCACTTGATGCCAAGTGAGAGGTGAAGTATGTCTCCCAGAGCCAGGCTGGAGGACATGACAGGAGCTTTTATTAACGTCTCCAAAGTTGGAGGGCCGGCAGGAGTTCTCTTTGAAGAAGCTCCAGCTTCTGAAAAATGTTAGCTTTCTTGAGAAAACCCCCTGGCCAAGGCCTTGTCAGACGAGTAAGTCATGCTGTCTACAGAGGCCATAACATCAGGCCTTTTGTATAATTTGTCAATGTGTGCAAGAGAAAGATTTTGTGGGTGATTATATGAATGCTCGTGTGTGTCTGTGTGTGTGAGTGTGTGAGAAGTGTTTCATAATATCTGTAGATTGCACCCAAGGTCATAATGTAGCTCTGGTGTGGTTGTTCATGGGTCAGTAAGAAGTTTTACTGTCTGCTAAGAGCTCTTTTCAACATTTTATATACAAATGGGGTGTCAAACTTTAAACTACACTCATACTGCTTAGGTGTTATAAATTTGGATAATATTTATTTAATTTTCTCTATCGTCATATTGGATCTTTAAAGTCAGCCTGAACAATTGATAAGCACATAGAGAAAAACCTTTACTTTGCTCACAAAGTAAAAGCCATTGAATAAACAAAACAATAGTCATACAATGGTATAGCCCTAGACAGAGTTGTCTTTGAAAATAGCAAACTTGCTTCAGATAAACATGTTTGTGGAAAACAATAATCATGCCAGTTTGCAGTAGGGGTAGCATAACCAGCGACGTATATATCCAGGAAAGAGCCAAGTTCCTCCATAAAATGTTTGCAGTTTGAGATGGGACCCACAAGGAAGGTCCATCAATCATCCTTACTGCTTCTTAAAAGAGCAACGCCTCGCTCTCCATTTCAAAAGGGTGTCGACGTGGCTGTGCTGTAGGCCCCGTTTAACTCATGACTGTAGATCTGTGAATTTATGGCCGAGGCGTTTTGCCAAAGAACATGCCTTGGTGCCAACAGTTTCCCAAACAGCTGAATTTTCTCTCTCGCTTTCTCATGGGACCTTCGGTGGTTCACTTAGCTAAGTATCTGGGCTCAAACCAGATGTCCTGATTGTGTATAATATTGGAAGGTGCTGCTAACTACAGTGAAGTGGATGGATCAGTCAGGAGCTATTGAGAACATCTGCCATGCATTTCTTGTGACATTAGAAATGGGGGCATTTGCTCTTCAGCCATTAGCAGGCTCAGGTTTACTGGCACTCAGTATTGTAAATCGCAGTAGTAGTATTGGTGAGCTTAAGTCACGCGATACATAGCACCACTATTTTAAAGAGTGAAACTGCACCCTTAGTAGCTTAATCGTTTTATAGGCCATGTCTAGAGACTGTTGGAAAGGTCTTTATGGAAGATGAAGCCCACATAACTTCATCTTCAACATGTCCCATTTCTTCTAAGAATGTGTCACAGTTGTCTCTTATCAGTGCTTGTTTTTCTTTTAGTAAAAAGTACTATGGAAATATGGTTTAGATATGAATTATACGTAAAGAATCCTTTAAAGACTTCATGGTAATTTATTCTTACACTGTAAAGTTTTGAGAGCCTTAATACTGCTAAGAAAGCTTGTTGTCGGTGCAGTGTGTGGCTTTAAAGAGACTTTTGAAAGCATAAAAAATGATTGTAATGACTTTTGTGTTTAAGTGTGCTTGTGTTAGTGATTTTTGGATGTATGTGTGTAATGTGACGTGTATATAAGTTTGTGTGATTTGGCAAATCATATTTTGTGCCGATTCTTTGGTACATCAAAGGGTGTGGAGAAATTTACCTTTAAATTTAAAGGGATATTGTGTACACAAGCACAACAAAAACAATGTTAGGGACTTACAATCTAATTTGGCACAAGAGTAAAACAGCGACATCATGTCTTTTAACTAAATAGTAAGTAGGAAACGTGTGACTTGCGGTGTTCATGTGTTGTTTATTAAAAAAGCACTTTATGTTTTTATTCTCTTTAACCTAGCTCTTACTTGGTTGTTTAGTGAAAGAGTTTATGCTGAAAAATAAAAGTGAATGATAAAATTTGTATTGACATTGAATGGGAGTTACCAGACAGCTTAGACTGTTTTGTATGTAGGACTAAAGCGGTGCCACACACCATATGTAAATACTGTAAATTATTTATTGAAGAAAAATAAAGTGTCATGTTGATATATTTTTGGTTTGGGGTTTTGTATTCAGCTGTTCCTTTTTGTTTGAATTCATGTTTGACAATGGAAGTGACTTCACCATAGCATTAGACTTCGTCTAAGTACATTGAGCCAAGACTGCCACCTAATGGTAGAATAAGTAAACTCAATTTGCTGAACCATTTTAGACTCGATCCTTCCTAAAGAGAAGAGTGTGCATCACCGTGTTTGAGCCCTATTGCAACTTTTGCTCTATAAACCTCAAATATTATTTATAGTCAAAGGTGCTTTCCCCACTTAAAATAAACACCTATAAACGAAAAGACTGATCGAAAAGATTTAAAAGGTTACGACGTCTTAACCAATTTGTCATAAGATTCTAAAACACGTGTCTAATGTAGGCTTTATCATTCAGAAGAACGTCACCAGCTTACTAATTTATATTTATTCCCTTATGCGCTTTAAGAACTGGAATTAATGTTATTAATGTTGAAGCATGCTAAAAAAATAATAATAATATAAAATAAGTGGACAGAAGAATGTCTAACCTTAGCCATTCGCGTTACTCCTCTCAGACTCCCAGTGCACGTCATGAAGTAAAGCGCGCGAACTTGTTATTATTTATTTATTTTTATTTTTTGTTCATTTTTTAATTTTAACATTCAGAGGTTTGTCCTAAATATATCACATTAAATAAATTTAAAAAAATAAGTTGGTCAACTTGCTGAAACTAAGTTATGTATAAAACTAAACAGAAGACTGCTATTAGTTTTAATGGTCAGCGAAGAACAAAAACAGATTATCCATGATGTAGGAAAGTTTAATACATATAGGTCTATAAACATATGTACAGCACACTTAATCTGAACAGTTACATTTCACAAATATAAATTACTTTAAATTGGCTTGTTTCAAAGCTTAACATGTCTGTGGAGTGTGAGCAGGAGCAGACGTGTCCACAGTCTCCCAGTCCTGCCACCATTACATTTTGGAAATGAGTACATTACATTGTTCCCTCCTCACCAGAGCTGGCTCTACATCCTAGTTAAAATTCCATCTTGGCAATTGTTCAGAAATAGTGCACTACAGCATAATACTGCATCATTTCCGATCGCTTAACATCCTTATACCAATCCGGTGTTTGAATCTACACAAGAATAAGGCACAGATGGAAAAACACATCAAACAATCAATGAACGGTATTTACCAGCATGCCAGTCTGTCAATGTTTTGGCACAAAATCGGATTCACAAAAAATAGACTGAGACACCTGCCCATTCGTACAGTACTCACATTTCCACTTTAAGGTCAACGGTATCAGCGTTTCAGCACACTCATACTGAGAAAAGAACTCAACTAAACATGAAAATAAGATTCGGGTAATTTCTACCGTTACTACATACTCAAAATCAAGCAAGTACTGTCCTTTTAGTGCAATAAAAAGATGCAACAGTACAAGCGCTGACCATAAAGTGGACTTAAGTGGCACCAAGTGTTACAGATATAAGAAATTAAAGAGAAAGATAGCTTACATGCTATGATTATCTAGTGTTCTGACAAGGTCTACATGGACCTGGAATACTGTTGAGCCTTCCCCCGCCCCCCTTTTTTTATTTTATAAAGGCTACTGTCCTCAAACAGGGCATCTGAGCATTACAATATTAACACGTGGCGCATCTGCAATATAGCGAAGACACATTTAGCGAATTTGAAAAGAAATCAAGAAAAACTATCAGTAATTGTTGCGGTTTAGCTCATCACATATCCGTGACTCCTACATGATAACAACATCAAAAGACAAGTAATTACTTGATTTTCTTTCCTCAAGATGATGCACGATCACAGGGGTCTGGATATTTCAGAAAGCAAAACCGATAGTTTGGAACAGCTCAACACAACGATGAATCAACATCTGAAGGTGAGATTAAAACAATTCCTTTTTTCTCCTCACACGAAGGCTACTTTCATGAAAAAAAAAACTTTTTTGCAAAACCCAAAACAACACAAAACAAAAAGGCATGAACATCAAAAAAAGGTTTGCTTAGGGGATAGTCCCTTTCTGCTAATGACTCTCAACAAAGACCAAATACATGAGGCACTTTCTAACTTAGGCATACTTCAACACTTCAAGTTCAATCATAGTCCATAGGACTAACCACGCTTCGTTCGGTCTCCTCACTCCAAAACGGCAGAGTTAGCCTAGTTGTGAAACCTAGAAGAGAGCACACATTGGCGATAAAGAGGAGTTTGGTGGTGGCTCCATTTATTGCCTAAGGTGGCCTTCTGCCATATCCTTTGGCAGTACAGACCGTCTCTGCACTAACCAAGTATTCACCTCACGTCTTCCTGTTGTTCCAATTAAAGTCGGTCACAGGTTTCTGCTCTGCAGTTCTTTCCAAAGCGGGCGAGATGGGCTCAAGGGGGGATTTCTGAGACTGAGGGGAGCGGGGGTCTATTAGGGGTGGGGGTTTGTCGGGGTGGAAGGGGCGGTAGTGATCGGGCCCCGTGGGGCCATGGTTTCCAGGGGGTCCCCTGTGCTCTGGCATCCTTCGGAAGTCCTGTGGATGCCCTCCTCCACCCGGGTGATAATTCGGTGAGCGGTATTCATCCGAACGCCTTCTCTTAGGGTCTGGATGTCTGAAAACATAAAGCTAAATATTAGTTCTACTGCTCTACACACAGCAACCCAGTTTTGGGCATGAGGACGGGCGTTTTCCATGTTGTCAACATTAACACATATAATAAACAGCCCCTCTTGCTCACCTGTCATAATAGTCTCGATGGCCCCGATGATCTCTATCATTGCCATACTGGTCATAGGGTCGTTTGCGAGGAGAGCCGCTGTTCCGGTAACCTCCTGAGCTGCGGTAGTCACCATGAGGACGACGGTCACCATAGTGGTGGTCCTTGTACCTTTGAGTGTCATACGGGTGATGGCGATCCCCTTGCCAGGGCTGACTGCTGTTCCCCGGGTAGCTGTATTTACGGTCCCTTTGCCAATCTCCCCTGTCGGCTAAAAGATGCACAAGGAACCAAATAAGACCTTGATCCTTAAAAATGACAACTGGAGTCATAAATGACAATTTACGGTTGTTCAAAATCATAATTAAATGAGCTAATTAAACTACAAGTCTTGAATATGATTTCTGGGTCCAAGCCTCCTCTCCAATTCAAGAGAGAATACTTTCTTAAAAGCCATTTATGAGCACTATTCGTTTAGTCGTACTACAGTACATTGATCGTGCAAATTCTCTGTTTATTGTTTGCTTTTCTGATCTGATCGTTTGTTTCCCGATCTATGCGTTTGGATGCGTGACAACCTGACGTCACACATCCGGATTGTTTCAGTTCTCACCGTCATTAGGAAAGTGCCTTTTATTGGGCTGGTTGTACTGCTCTCTGTGGTGGCCGTGAGGGGGAGGTCCAGCTAGATGGTTGACCGAAGGATGAGGTTTGGTTGCGGGCTGGGTTCCTACAGAATCCCGGCTAGAGCTGAAGGTTTTTTTCTTGGCGGGATCATCCTTTTTCTTTTGCTCCTTCTGTAAGTTATATAAGGATCAAGTGAGTTAATGGCACATGAGGAGAACAATATCATTGAGTACTGTGGATTTAAGACGAGCTTACCTCTTCTTCTTGGGAGCGCTTCTTTTGAGCCATCTTATACAGCTTGTGCAGTTTCCGGGCACCAAACTCGGTAAATTTAGACACAAAAATCCAGAGGTTTCTGACAAATTAAAAGCGGGGTTGAATATAAATGTCCAAAATAATGGGAACTTTTTGAAATCAGATGTCTAATGTGTAGTTGAGATACCTGCGCCAGGTCTTGACCTGCTCAGGGTCACTATACGATTTAAGGCACTCTGTGATGCGGTCTCCAATCTTCAGCAGGCAGGTGCGAGTGTGCTGCAGCTGCTCCTGCACCGACAGCCCCTCGTCTGGCTTATCCAGCTGCTTCAGAGCCTTCTTCACAGGCCTCATCCGCTCCTTACACTGCACACACATTATAGGATGTTAAAAACATCAACATATTTCTTCATACATTACAGTTACATCATGCCTCGAAAAGGAAAGAGTGAGATGAAGAAAGGAGAATTTTAACACTCACAATGCTGAAGGTTTCCTGGTCCAGCTCATCATCGTCCTCTCCGATAGGCACAGGATCACTTCCTGCAGTAATGTGCACAGGGCCTTGAGTTTTCTTGCCCTTTCCTCCTGGTTTGGCCTGGAAAAGAGAGAAGATGAGTTGATGATAGACACATTGACATGATATAACTTTATTATGTACTGATTTAATCCGATCTAACCTTGACATAAAAAAGTAATACATTTATAACACAGATCATTGAATAATAATAGCAGTATAATTTAGGTCTAAATCATGAGTTTGTGTCAACCTGTTGATAAGAATAAGATCATAACAAACATTGTCCACAGGGTGACGGTGAAACATAATACTTAAGTCCAAGTTTTTAAAGGAAATCTTCTCATGCTGAAACATAATACCGATGGCAACATATACAAAAAAATACCTTCTCTTTTTTGGACTTGGAACGCTTTTTGTCTTTGTCCCCCTCCTTCTCTTTTTTAGGAGTTCCTGTTTTTTCCTTGTTCTCTTTGTTATCCTTCTTCTGTTTCTTCTTTGTGGGAGATTTTTCAGCTGCATTGTCCTGAAAATGAGAGAATTGTACGAATGCAGCCTAACTGGTGAGTGCTGTGGATTCTGTGTCTTTATCTCTCTTCATTAATCAATCTGTTATATTGAATAGTGTAGAGATTAAATTAAAGTAACATACCTTCACTTCTCCCTCTTCTGATGGGTTGTCTGAGAGACGAGGAGAGGCAATTTCATTGACCAGACCATTGTTAGGGGCCTTGTTCTTCATCCGAGGTTTCCTCTTTTTGGGTTTGGTCTAAGAGGTGGAAAGATAAAAAGAATAAAAATGTCTTAAAATATATGGGCTGCATGTTTTTATGATTATGGTGAAAAACCCATGATCTTCACCTCATCTCCTGCTTTAACAGCATCTTGGCTTTCCTGCTCTTTCTTCAGCATCTTAAGCAAGTAGTCTGCCCGCATCTGTAACTGCTTTGCTTGAGGTTTCTTATCAGGGTCATCTAGGAGAATCTACAAATAAAGACAACCGGACACTTGAGGTCAAGTAAGGCAAAATTATACATCGTTGATGCTGCTCATTTAAGCTAGAATTTGACTCCATGTACCTTCTCAGAAAGTTTGAGATCAGGATCGGTCTTGATCAGGTCCCAGTTGGCATAGCCGTGTTCATAGATCCCCAGTAACAGCTGTGTGTCATCATGAATATCCCAGTCTACGTCAAAGTGTGGAATCTTCACCCGACAGGTCAGCTGAAATCTGGCCATCAAAGAAAGCAAACGTGACTTATTCTATTCGATCTCATTTTATTCCTTGAAAATAAAACTCTAATTCTTTAAAATACATTAATGCTATTATAATTGAATGCAAATGGAATTAGAACTGCAATTAGAATTGAATTGGCTATTTACCATACAAATATCACTGACAAAAAAAACCTGAATTTATTAGATTGTGATTTAATTTTGACTAATTATGCCAATTTTTCAACAGTTCGGATTTTTTTTTCTCTCAATATAAATTCAATACAATCAAAAATCTACCAGATTATGTTCACACAACTTTACATTCTGGCAGACAAATTTAACTCTATAGACACTGGCAACATAATCAATAAATTGGATAATGATTTGATAATTGAATATATATCCCATTTTTTTCCTGATTCTACTTCCTTGAATTCTAGATACTATTTGCTACCTCAATTCAAAAGCCTAAATTAAACTTGGATTTAAAAGGCATTCTCAATTCAATTTTGAATAGTGCACCACCCAGAAATGTGCATAACATTGAGTTCCCCAATAAAACCATCAACTCAAATTTAAGTGGCTTGATCAAATCTCCAGCCTGAGAGTGCTTGCAATGGTTAAGACAGTGTCTGTAGCAACTTAACTATGCACTATATTATGAAAAAGAATCTATAATATATATTTGATTAGGACTCACTTGCTCCTTTCAGCAGGATTTGAAGGCACAGCTTTATGTAGTGGCTCAAACTCCTCTTCGTGCTGGATAATAGACTTAGCATTGACCTGAACTCCAGAGATCTTTATGTTAATGCCTCGTCTTTTCCCTGGGCCTTTAGCTGCAACAAAGAAATAATTAAAATTAAAAGACAATTATTAATTTCACTGTTTCTACTCAGCACTGCTCTTAGCATTCACACACCTTCCACAGGGTTTTCTTTCATGTGCTCTTCGTGCTCCTGCACTGCAGTCACACAGGTGTTGTGCACCAGTTCCCCCAGACGCTTCAGGTCTGCAATGGACTTATCCACCAGCTCTGAGTCACGGGCAATCGCCTCCAACCTGTAGAAAACACCATAACCAGATCAGTACTACTTTTAATTGAACTACATGTTGTTGTTGTGAACTAAAAATGATTTCTGTTAGTTGAAATGAAGTTGAATTAAAATATAAATATTAGATGACAAACTTAAACAGGTCTACAATTCAAATATTTGTTTACATTTTATATTGAAGTACTAAAAACTAAAACGGAAATAAAAATAAATGAAAGCTAAATAATAATAATAAACAAATTCATAAAATTTACAAAATCACACACACAAAAAAAATACAAAATATATTATTTTTGTTTACATTTTAAGATGAAGTGCTAAAAACAAAACTGAAATAAAAATGAATGAAAGCTAAATAAAAAACTATACAAAAATTCATAAGAATGACAAAAGCACATAAAAAAATTAACAAAATATCCAAAAATATAGATATAAAATATAAATCAAAATATTAATAAATATTAAAATAGTATGTAAATAATACTAAAATAACTTACATAACATAAAAAAAAGTAAAAAAGTAATTAAAGACAAAGTTTACCCCAAAATTGTAATTAGCATTATTTACTAGCCTTCACTAAAACCATATGCCGTCATTTCCTTCATAACTATATATATGTTTTTTTTTTATATAACTATAAAAAAACATTTTTGCAGTGTGAACGATTTCTAAATATACAATACATAGTTTGGAATTACAACTAAATATATTCTTTCTGAGCATAGTATTTCTTACCTCTCAAGCGGAGCTCCAAATTTCTTGTATGCCTTTATGAACCTAAAATAAATGGACCATTAAGTAAATGCAGTGTTTACAGCAATGTCTTTCTTAAATCAGTGAGTGGACATTAAGCTATATTACCTGCGGATCTCTGCGTCTGTAAATCCCTCCACATTGTTTTTGCGAGCTCTCGGCCTGCCTCTCCGCTTGGGCCGTTTGTCATCCTCACTGTCATCGGATTCACTGTCTGAACCCGAGGATCTGTGCTTCAGTTTGGATCCCACGTCACTGTCACTGTCATTGGCCTGTGGCTAAAAAAAACATCACAATACAGCTTTTGCAAAATGTGCCGTGACATATCTTCGCAAACTGTATTTTTCTTGTTTTTAGCCATTCTCGCTCCAAGCATAGATTAGCAGCATTTTTAGGAATATTAAAACAGTGGTTTCATTGAATATTTTGTGGACACCTCTGTTCTGTTCGGGATTAAATCATCTCTGGTGTAAAGAAAGAGTAATGAGCGAGTGGCTGCAAACGGACACAAGGGGCCCTATCTTGCACCCAGCGCAATTGACTTTGTACACCGACGCATGTGTCATTCCTATTTTGCACCCGCACAAAGCGCGCTTTTCCCTCCACAGAAGCACGTCGCTAAACTAGTGAATGAACTTGCGCTCCCTGGGCGGTTCAGCGCAAAAAGGAGGCGTGTTCCGGCGCAAACAATCCCTGGTGCTATTTTGCTGTTCCATTAAACAATTGCGCCACTGACCAGAAAAAACCTAGTCTAAAGTCAGTGGCGCGTTCCGCGTTGTTCATTATGCTATTTTAAGGGCGCATGCTTGACCATAGTGTATAGCGTGCACAACGCGCATACACTTTGCTCATGTAATCTACACAGATGCAACAGTTATTTTTGCAAATCATAAATTGTTACACTAAAAAAATATAAACACATGAGATGACCGAAATCATTGTGGTGTGCCACGAAGATGTGAAAAAAATAGGCATAAATCTAGCTTACAAATTATTCAGGCTAATTATTCTCCCATCCCCATACACAACTTCTCTGTCTTTCACTGCTCTTACAAGAACATCAGTCTCCTCGGCTGTGAACCACTCCTGGCGTGCGCCTGGTAAATACGCCATAATAATAGCAATCCATAATGGAACTTGCGCACCTGCTTTTAAAGGGAATGTTGGATGACGCTCTGATTGGTTTATTTCACGTTACGCCCAAACCACACCTATGAATAATGAAGCTACTTCAGACCAACCCATTTTAGATTTGTGCCGGGCGCAAGAGGCATTTATCCCGCCGGGAAAATAGCAACAGCGCCGAGACCCGCCCACAAAGTTACTTGCGCTTCGCGCTTTGACACTTGCGTTTCAGATCGTTAAAATAGGGCCCAAGGCCTTAATCGCAGGGCAGTCCACTGTGCTGTGAAACGTAATGACTCATTTCCAAAAGCTACGATGCTGTATACCGTATTTTCCGGACTATAAGTCGCACCTAAGTATAAGTCGCATCAGTCCAAAAATACGTCATGACGAGGAAAAAAACATATACAAGTCGCACTGGACTATAAGTTGCATTTATTTAGAACCAAGAACCAAGAGAAAACATTACCGTCTACAGCCGTGAGAGTGCGCTCTATGTTTTTAGTGTAGACTACAGGAGCACTGAGCAGCATAGAGCGCCCTCTGGCAGCTGTAGACGGTAATGTTTTCCCTTAGTTAATTTCTCTTGGTTCATGTCTAATGAGTCATTACAGCCTGTGCAAGATATTATGGATCCAGCTCACAGGAGAGGATAAAAGCGCTGAAAAGCCACGGGGTACACAATATGTACACACATTTATTATGTCCACTGATATACACATGTATAGTATAAATGCATGCTGATAATCATATCTGTTTATGAAGCTGAAAATCCTTTTAAACCTTTATGCAAAAAAGGAGGTTTACATAGGATTGTACACAATGCTTCTTTAATTTAAATTCAATACAACAAATATGCCCACTAAGCAAATTTACAACCCATTTATTATATATTCTAAATGTTTTAAATTTTTCTGACAACAGTGATTTTGAGGATTATTCTAAACAAAATTAAAAAAAGAACAGCATTTATTTGAAATGTAAATATTTTGTAGAATCATAAATGTCTTTACAGAATAAAAGTATTAATAATAATAAAAATAAATAATAATAATAATAATAATAATAAAAATAAAAATAAATCTTCCTGACTCCAAACTTTTGAAAGGTAGTGTATATCTGAATTATAAGTAATGAAATAAATATTTTGCACATTACAGCAAGATACTGGTAAGGAGGACTATCGGGGTGTTTTTATGTGCAAAATTGTCATGAGAATTATGTCAGTCCTAAAAATGTATATTTTTATTTTTGGCGAAATATCGTCTGGTTTTGTTGAAAACAGCCATATGCTCCACTACCATGGGTTCCATAAAATAATCACTTACCCAATTTGAGCTGGCACAACCCTAGACAGTACATGAAAATACAGGCAATAACTAGCTCAGGTAACCTAGAAGCACCTCTTTACCTTCTTGTTGGAGCTTCTGCTTCTGGGCAGCATGTAGATGTCTTCCATCTCCTTCTGCTTCTGCTCTTCCTCCACCTTCCGCCGCTGCTCCTCTGGAATGATGTCATCCCAATCGCGTATAGGCCTCTCTTCAAGATCTGGTGTACTTTCATCCATGGTGAAGTTAGCAACCTACCAGAGGAAAAACAGAGCTGTGGGCTGAGGCTAATGAGAAAATGTGCCACTTAACATTAAAAGACTTAATAGACTCTTGAGCACCTTAAACTGTGAAAGAAGCTCATCTGTAGCACTAGATCCTTGATCACTCTCTCTGGTTTCCGCAAGCCGCAAGATTTCATCAATGTCCATTTCCTGCGGTTCTGATTCCTCCCCCTCAGGTTCCTTAAACAGATCCTCGGCTCCAAACTTCAAGATTGCCGTCAATTCTTCTTTACTGAAGGGGTTTGAACTGGAGATGGCCAACACACAGGTATACATTAAGTGTTATATGTTCAATATAACTTTAAAAACAACATTCAGATCAGTGAAATACATGTTTTTCTATTTAATTTTCAAGGTTCTCACTTTGAATTTCCGGAATTGTTATCTAGTACGGTTCGCCCAGTGGTGTCCATTCTCTGAATGACAAGATGGTCTAGAACCATCTTCTTTTTGGCTCTTTCGATAATGTCTTCCTCCACCGTGCCTTTTGTGACCATACGATAGATATTCACCTATGGCAGAAACCCCCAAATATATTTTATTGCCATCTAAGAACTGCTACTTAGGATTCCAGTTAAAGAATGTGAGGCTGCACATTAGGTCAAAGATTCGTGCTCTACTTACTTGCTTTTTCTGGCCAATCCTGTGGGCTCTAGCCTGGGCTTGAAGATCGTTTTGTGGGTTCCAGTCCGAGTCAAAGATAACCACCGTGTCAGCAGAGGCCAGGTTAATTCCAAGCCCTCCAGCTCGGGTGGATAGCAGGAAACAGAAGTCCTGAGGAAGACAGTGGACAGTGAGATCAAGAGCCAACTGCAAGTCTAGTGATGAACGATTATATCTATATATTAAGGCTGTCACTAATAGAGTAATTGGTTTATTATTCTGACGATTAATCAACTAATAGGATTTTTTTTTTTGCCGCGAGGGAAGGAGACGGTAATGTTTTCTCTTGGTTCATGTCAAATTAATTTTGATAAATAAGTCGAACCTGACTATAAGTCGCAGGACCAGCCAAACTATTAAAAAAAGTGCGACTTATAGTCCGGAAAATACGGTAATAAAGTTTTATACATGCCACTTACTGTATTTTGCATTTACGTTTTTTTTTATATATAATCAAGCAATCATGGCAGCTCGACTATATATCCTTTTCCAGGTAATATTCATCAAAACAAGATGATAACCAATCCAATGGTGTAAATCTGTTTGTCTGACCAACAGCAGACAGGTGGAGCGATCAGAGTAAATCAATACTTGTTAACTCTTTCCCCACCACTGACTAGGTATCTCGTCATTTAAAAAAAATCAATGTTATGGCTTTTCGTGTTTTCACTCTTATAAACTCGGGGAGGCTATTACACATCTTCTGAACGAGTACAAAACCTACCGAACAAAAACACACATGAACAGGATGGAGAAACAAGCAATCTCTTATGTAAAAAGATGCATATGAAAAATAAAGCGATCATCAGCAGTAGACAGCATATAAATGAAAACCGCATAAAACTGAGTAAAAAGTTGATCCATGAAGTGGTATATGTCTGTGCAAGCTTTGGAGGTATTGATGGAAGCGATTTACTGGATTTATGCTTTGATTATCGTACTGAATATTATTCAGATGTATCATCCAAAGTGTGATATTCTCAACTTTTTGCTCAAAATTATACCTATATTCAAGTGTTTATAAAAGAAATGCTTTAAGCTAGAATAAAACACATTTGTTTGTATTGTATATTCAAAAATTCATACAGCACAATATACTGGAGTCCATCAAATGTGAGTGAATATCAGCTAGCGGTGACTGGCAACTTTTTTCAAAAATGCTGGTGGGGAAAGAGTTAAAAAACCATTATAATGCTTCATGGCTCTGCATTATTTTTTGTGACAGTTATTTCACAACCTTATAAAACATTCATCATATATACTGTATATTTAATTATTTTATGTACAGTTTTTAAACACACATATGAGCTTTTTATTTCAATACTACAGAATTGTTTTGAACCTTTATGAATTACATTTATAGAATTTTTCTAATTCTAATTACATAAGGCCTGTATTTCCCATGGATCAAGCATTCCCACCACCAGTAAAGCCACAACCATAGCAAATATCTGCAAACAGCGAAGCTCTGCCCAAACAAAACAAACACGCATGCCATAGTTCAGGATCTTACCTCAGAGCCTTCTGCATTAAAGTGGTCCAGTGCTTGTTTTCTGATCTCTCCCTTGATGGAGCCGTCCAAACGCTGAAGATTAGAGAACACAAAGATACAGTTCAGGAAAGTCGAGCGAGGCAATTTGACCAAACCAGGGCACCTCAGCTTAATATGCTCCCATAAAATCCCATAAAACCCCCCAAGTCGCCACAAAATTATGACGACACTGATGATGTTTTGCCAGACCAAAACAAGACTAAGACGCAAGCTGTGCTAATGCTCAAAGCTCCACCGACCAAACAAGAACGGAGGGATAAAAATAGGCTGGTGGAACTTGATGTCTGAGCAGACATACTGCAACCCTGACATATGACTCCTTAAATCGCCCGAGCCAAGTATATACAAGCTACATCTCTCAATGTCTCCACAGACACTACAAAACATTACGTATCAAAAGCATTCAGTTATCACGACAGGATTTAGCAGGAAAATATATTTCATTGATGTTTATACCAGGCAAAGGCACACAGGAAAATCGATTTGTGAGCAGCTTAAATATTGCTTTACAAGTCGCCCGGTCAATTACACACACACATGCCTAGTAGACATCTTTCTAATTAGGGTCCACGTCTTTACTTTAATGCTGTACAAATAAACATTTTAACACACTGCGGTACCGTTTAGATCGTACCTGAAATGGATATCGTTTCAAAGACAGGTATTCAGCAAGGATGTCCAACATGCGGACCATCTGAGAGAAGATGAGCACACGGTTGCCTCTCTCCCTGAGTCGTGTGAGAAGTTTGTCCAGCAAAACAAGTTTCCCACTGCCGCGCACCAAGCTCTGAACAAACATTAACAAACAACCTGAAAATGACGTCTCCTAAGAACAAAATCATTTGGTTTCAGTCTAGGAGAGCCATACCTGTATGTAATCTTGTGTTCTTTCGTTCTCACGCTCCTCTGGTTGTTTGATGAGAAAACCATGGTTACAACATTTCTTCAGCTCCATGACAATGTTAAGAAAACCAGAAGAGCTGCCTCTGCTTCCTCTGGACAATGCTTGGTAGTTTCTTGTTAGGATCCATCTGAAAAAAGTCCCATTACAAATTAACGATGATGAGCTGGACAGATGTTCTCTAAACACTTGCATTCCAACTGGATGCAGTCTTCGAGGCTGGAATCAAAATTTGGCTCGATCGAAGAGTTACTCGATTTAGAGAGCTGTGAAATCGGATGAAACCGCACTTACTTGTAGAACTGTTTTTGCTGAGCAGACATGTCGACTCTGAGGATTTGCTCCACTTTAGCGGGCAGGGATTTCTCCACGTCTTTCTTGACACGACGCAGTAGAAAAGGCTCCAGAACTTTGTGTAGGCTCTGATAACCATTATCCCTGCCTTTACCATGCTCATCCTCGAAATCCTCCCAAGAATCAAACCTAGTAAGAGGCAAATAAAAAAAAACTGGGGTTTTAAACTTCTTGACTTTACGGTAGACTTGCCGCGATAGACGGTGTTAAGCCGCAACACCGGTTACGCCACTTGCCCACCGTGGTACCGACCCCCACAATCGTTTAGATTTTTTGTAGTAATAAAAATCATTTAGTTCAGTAAAAGCACAGACACACTACAATTAAAAACTGAACGCAGCTGCTCAATGCAGTGTAACGAATGACAGTCGCAACACAGATCAGATTAAATTTATCCAGGGAGGAGAGTGAGTCGAGCTGACTGACAAGAAGAGTGAGGTGACGATGGCGGATGAATTCGTTTTGAAACAAAATGCAAAACCGCCTGTTTGGCAATATTTCGGATTTTGAAAAGCCTGGTGACTTTTGCCGTGATTTCGGAAGTTTTTCAAAACATTCATTTCTTATTTAATTGTTTCCACATTGTTTGCTTATTCTTATTTTATTTAAACTTTGTCTCATTTATTTTATTTTACTTCAAGGTGTATGACATGCCTCCAAGTTTCTTACTCGTTTTGCTAATAAACGTTCTACGTTTCTAATTTATTTGGTTATATATATATTATGCATGTTAACTTAGGTATACAAAATAGGAAGTAGGCTATTTAAACTTTATGCAAGTTATTAGTTTTTTTATACTAGGCAAATATCTGCCCTATCATGATCTATTTTTATTAATTTTGTTAATAAAAGTTCTATGTTTTATATAGAGATGGTTTTAACAACATAAACAAATGTCACTGCACATGCACACTTTTGCGGCCCTAACATAATTTCTGGTAGACTTCCAAACAGAATCAATTACAACAGCTAAGTAGTCCCTCTAGAGTAGATTGTTTCTGATCTGAAAAAGCAAAATGTTTACTGCCAGCAGGAGGTGCTTTAAAGAAGGAGAAACAGAGGTTTCCCCAGCAACTGCTGTACACAAAGCAGCGCTGGGCTCATAAACGCTGCTTCATCAGGCATAGAACATGCGAGATGAAATGAAAACAACATCAAAAATTTAATAGACTAATTAAAGATAGTCTTCAGAAATACAGTGACAAAAACATCTGCACCTTTTTAAACTTGCAGTACGTACTCATGTTTATTTAATGAAGCCTTTTGGAAAATCGGTCAGTTTTGATATTATGATTTCCACAAATAAATAAATGTGGAAAACACATCCAACAGCACAACCACCTGAGCCCAACGTCAGTCTACTCATCACCTTAACTTTAACTGGTTTTGTAGATGGTGGCGTTATAGCCAGACTGATAAACAAACAGACCGGAAGTTAATTTAGGGCCAGGCGCGTATGCCCGATGAAAAGGTCTATAGGCTTAAGTGAGTTTGACGTTTTATTTTGTTGTTGCGTTCAAGCAATTGATGCTGAACTGCACTTTTAAGCTATTTAAAAGCTAAGAAAAGTGAGGAAAAGAGGAAAAATTCAAACAAACTAAAAATTAACAACCCTACTTCACGGACCCCCAAATATGATAACCGCCTTCCTAAATTATAAAGGAAGCTATAGATTCATGTTTACAGACCCGTTAATACGGTTTAAGAACATAATTAACATATCATTAAAAAGTACTACTTGTAATTGTCTTTTAATTTAATTATTAGCTAAAATACACTACAATTCAAAAGATTTAGTATATATATATATATATATATATATATATATATATATATATATAGAGAGAGAGAGAGAGAGAGAGAGAGAGAGAGAGAGAGAGAGAGATTTTTTTTATGTTTTTGAAAAAAAAAGGTATCTTATGCTCATTAAGGCTGCATTTATTTGATCAAAAACACAGTGAAAACAGAAGTATTGCAAACTGTTGGCATTTAAAATAGCCTGTTTTCTATTTTAATAATATAATTTATTCCTGTGTTGGATAAGCTGTATATTTAGCAGCAATTTTGAACTGTAAAGTATATCTTAAAATATTTTAATTTGCATTTGTTATTTTTTTCTACCTGTTATTAAATGTTAGATGCCTAAACAGAATATACAAAATCATTTTCAATTCAAATTTATCCATTCAAAAATGGCAAATATGAACCTGTATTTTCATTATGATGGTGCAAACCCTGACTCATAGTACTTACTTTTCAGGCATAAGAAAGTGCAGAAGGGACCACAGCTCTTTGAGTGAATTCTGCAGTGGGGTCCCAGTAATGAGCAACCTGTGATTGGATCGAAACTCGATCAGAGTTTTATACAGCAGCGAGTCGTCATTCTTAAGCCGGTGAGCTTCATCAACTCCGAGGAAAGCCCAGTTTATATTCCCCAGCACTCCCTGCATACACAGACAAGCCTTGACTCAATGATGTTTCAATAATGAAAAACAACTAATTTTTATGACACAAGAAGCAAGTACAAAGGATTAAAATACATGAATATCATACCTTGTCCTTTAGTAGAATTTCATATGTGGTCAAAAGTGCATTAAACTTGATTCTTTTTGTCTGCTGGTGGATCCATTCATAGTCCCGGATCTGGTCAAAAACAGAGCGTTATACCTCAAACCAGTATTATAATAACAGGTTGGATTCTTTGTGGTTGCATTGTCTCAGCATGAGTACTAGCTTACTGTCTTTCTACTTATGACGTCTCCCAGGTACACCACTACATTCATGTCTGGGGCCCAAATATCAAACTCCCGCTGCCAGGAAGTGAGGGTTGACAGGGGTACCACCACGATGAAGGGACCGTAAAGCTGGTGCTGATGGAAAAGGTAGGAAAGGAAGGATATCGTCTGAATGGTCTTTCCCAGGCCCATTTCATCAGCTAAGATAACACTGTTACACCTACAGAACATAACAGAAAGCAGAGATGAAGACAACAGGGTTAATTCAAAATCAAGAACTAAAATCAAATCTTGATATTACCTAATATTTTTTATTAACTAAAACTATTACAAATCATGTTCATTTATCAAAATAATACAGCTAAAATAAAACAAAATATAAATAAGATGAAAATAAAAAAACATCTCGCCAACTAAATGAAATAAGCTTACATAATAAAATGACTTAAACTGAATTCATAAAATAAATTCAAGTTGAACAGAATAACAAAATTACCTAAAAACTAAATTTAAACTTAAATTAAAATGAAAGCAAAAGTATGAAAAAACACTTACAAAAAAAAAGCTAAATATAATAAAAGCTAAAAAAAAAATACTAGTATATAAATAATATTAAAATAACCCTGATATTATATGCGATATTCCTTATTTCAATAATTCAATTAAAATAACAACAAATAAAATTAAATATCAATATTAGCTAATGATATTTAAAATGTATTTAATAAAAAAAGACATGTAACCTTGAAGTGTTTCTAGTTTTTGTTAGTATTATTTTAAGATTTGTCCAAGTAATTATTTCAGTAAGTAAACAGTCATTTAACTCCTCTTCTTGTTCATACTGTTGTTCAATTAAAAAAATATTTTTATTATAAAACAGCACATTTATCAGATATCTTTTATAATTCAAGACTAAATGCACAGAAATAATATTTGAACACAAAGTGAATGCCTGTACTTCATCCGTAATAGAAAATCATAAATTCCTTCTAAAAGCTCCACTTGTACATTACACACCTGCACCAGGAGTGAGCTAGCCAGTTCACTCCATCTAACTGGTAATCTCGGAGTTGAAGGATCTCATCTCCAATGTAGGAAGGCTGATTCTTCAAAGCCGTAAATCTGGGCCTCTGTTTCAATACCTTCCATTTGGCAAAAAAAAAAAAAAAGAGATGACATTGGTTCACATAACAGCATGGCACTATGCTTGAACACCTTTTCCCAAATCAGCAAAGCAAAGCTCCATCAGAACTCAATGTCATGCTCACCTTACAATCTTTGGAAGGAATGGTCTTACAGGCATTTCTGTTTTGAAAACTATCAACGCAAGCCTGAAATTTCTTTCCGATTAATGCGCCCTCCTCCCAAGTGCACTCGGCATACGGCAGCCCCATCCACTTACACAGGTACTCTGGCTCACTTGAACTGCTTTTATGGGCTGTTGCGACATGACAGTGAAATGATTATAGTAGTAACCATCTCCCTTGACCAAGTAGATCAGATATAGTGCAATTTCAAAAGCAGCAGACTTACAGGGTGAGTCTGAAGGAGCTTGTGTTTTCCCAGTTCTGGTTGCTGATTAAATGAGAGAAAAAGAAAATTAATAACAGCTCATAATACATTGCATTACACTAATAAACCAAATAAGACACCAAACATTCTGGTGTCAGATGACACTGTTCCCAGCGCAGTTTTTTTTTTTTTGAATCTCTATACCTCAGTGTGTTGACCTGATCATCACTCTTTTGTGTTAAACACCATCCACTTCATTATAAAGAAACATAACAAATGAAAAAAAAAGCAGCAAAAGTTACTCTAGAAAAATCTTAAGTGCTCAATCATTTTATAAAACCTAACTTGTATTTAACCACTTAAATATTAATCTGTACCTCACAGCTTTAGAAAACTATAGTGCAAGAAAACTTTATGGTGTTTTAGAAAGTTTGTGTTCCTTTTGTGGGGCTTAAAGGGGTCATATGACGTTGCTAAAAAAAGCTAAATTATTTTGTGTATTTGGCGTACCGCAATGTGTTTGTGTGATTTAAGGTTCAAAAAACACACTTTCCACATTATTACGGTAAATTATTGTTCCTCCTCTATGCCCCGCCTACTGAAATGCATCGATTTTTACAAAGCTCATCGCTCTGAAAGCGAGGTGTGCTCTGATTGGCCAGCTATTCAGTGCATTTGTGATTGTTCGAATACCTCAAGCGTGTGACGGAAATGTTACGCCCCTTAACATATTGTGATGCCCTGTCTGGCCGGAGCGACGAGACAAACATAAAACTCATCTGCGATCCACAGTGTAAAGTTGATTATTTCCTCAGCAACCAGAACGGATCAGTTCCAGGCATGACGAAGCGGATATCCTTTTTCGGAAGGCCAAACAAAGTAGTTTGGCTTTCTCAGTGGAACACACAGCGTCTATACGACATGGCGGCAGCGGCAACAACAATACCACAACGAGAATAAAAGGTACGCTTTCTTTGCGTGAACATCTGGGCGGCGTTATGCAAATCTTCCCACAGTGACATGATGTTGGGAGGGAGGGGGTGTTTGAATGAGCCGTTTTAGAAGGGTGTGGACGAGTCTTAACTTTTATAAGGAATATCTCTTTGGATTTGAGACCTTAGTCTTTGCAGCTTTACAGATCTTCTTTATGCACCGAGAGCTTGTAACACTCCAAAGAGACAGGAATAACTCAAATCGCATCATATGACCCCTTTAACTATAACACAGAATAGTATACACACAATATCGGATTCGGATCGGTCTTGTCTGACCGATGCGGCAGGAAAAAAAGCATTACCAGAGCTGATAGTAAAAGTTTTTTTTTTTTAAGGATTGTCCTATTCGAGTCAGCACTTACCGATCACTCTCTCTACTATCTGGAATTGCCTGCTCAGGTCATTGGTAAGTTCTTGCTGGCAGTTGTAATATTCTAAATCTTCAGGTGATGCTTTATTCAACCTGAAGAAACAAAAATCATAATTTCAATGTTTGCTCTCAGTTAATTTGTAAAAATGGCATTCAATAGCATTGGCTTCAAGATGCCAGTATCTTCCAGAGATCATAAAAAAATGGATATATATCATGTCTATGAGCACTGACCAAGTATTAAGCTCTTCGTTTTTCTTCTTAAAGTTGTCTAACTTCTTCATCCCTTTGACTTTCTGCTGAGTGAGGGAATCCACACTCTCCCAGGTGTTGTGGATGTAGGACCAGTCCTTCCACTTGATGAGGAACTGAGTTTCCCCTTCGTCTTTCTCAGGGTCAAAGTCTGCTCCAGGGTCTCCATTTTCCTCTATAGCATACAGGGTCGTGGAAGCTCCAGTAGCTGGAAAAGGTGGAGAAAAGTCAAGGGCTTTAGAAAACAAGCACAATAGCTGGTGTGTATCACAGAATATTAAGGATGAAAAGAAAAATCTAAGGTTTTTACCGCCTTTTTTGCCAATTCTGGTCTCAAGGACCCTCTCAATGGTCTCGCTGTCATCATCCTGTTGCTCCTCGGCTCCTTCTGCCATTTCAATAAGGTCATCAGAGTCCGTCTCAAAATCATTCTGGTCCTCCTTGTAACTGCAAAACATGCTTTAACATTACTACTTCGACAAGTCCCAATACTTTATGGGTCAATCACAACTAAAAATGTCCATGAAAAAAAAAAGTAAAAGAAAGAAAGAAACCCTACTGAATGCTAGTTTGTATGGTTTACTTTTTTTATATACCGATTTCAAGGACAATTTATTGACTCTAAAAATGTGATTTGGTGTAAAAAAATTACAAATAAATGAACCCTGTAAAGACTGACATTTGAAAGAAGTCCAATATATATATATATATTTAAGTTTGCATGTATGTTTTCTGTCCATTATCATTTTTGATGCATCATAGGAGGAAAAATATTCTTAGAGCCAAACCAAGTAAATATATGGAATTTGGTGCAGTTGCTGATATTTATGAAATTATGAGATAACATTTTATAGCTTATAAATCAACAAGATCTTCACAGTGCAACAGTCTACTTGTGTAAAATGCCTATAAATATTAGTTGTTACTCTATTTCTTCCAATAATATCCATTAAGATGTTATTTAAATGCTTAGTTTTATGATCAAATATATTTGCAGTTTTTATTGTGGGGCACAAAACAAATAACCCAATGCAATACAATATATGATAACTGAGCGATGTACAGATTAATGCTCCTCAAAGACCAGATGCATCATATTGATTAGATTTTCTAGTAGGATTCAACTAAAAGGTTGTTTACTTCACTAAAAATAGGATAAACTATAAATCAGATTTAATACAGTAAGAAAAAATATAAAAATAAATAGATAAGTGAGTGATTATCTTAATTATTATTCAGACTTGTTTTTAAAAAGGTAAAATGTAAGTGTTTTATGTCCTACATTTAAAATATATCAGAATGAAATTAGGAAATATATAGGTGTATATATTGTACATATTTAATGATTATATTTGAATAAATGACTATATTTGGCAGAAGTATGGCATCCCCAATACATGAGCTCTACATAAACTACTTTATAGGAACGATCCATACCTGACTTTAGTTGCTGCTCGCCGCCTTGTTTGTCTTTTTGGGGTATCCTCATCATCATCATCATCATCATCATCCTCGTCTTCTTCATCTGAGGACTCCTGCTTCCTCTGTTTCCGTCCCTTCTGGGACTGCTGTCTGCCGGAGGATTTTGTCTGTGGTCTGGGAAAGAGAAAGAGAAAAGTACACACTCATGTATACACTCATTGACCATGCTAGGCTTTTTGCCTTTTGTTCCTCGTCCCTGATGTGTCTGCAAGTGTAGCGCCTTTACACACCTATCAGCCTGACTTATAAGCCGATAGCCTTGAGACAGCTGTCCGACTTCTATAGCAGTTCAATTTCTTCATATATTACTCACATTAATCAAAATTTGAATTGTTATATTCATCATTATGCAAAAAGTAGGATACATGCTTTGACAATTTAGGACACACGTGTTCATTTCTGATACAACAAAGAAAGTCACACCAATAATTTTAGCACAATCATAGCAATTAAAAATGAGCCACCATCATTTGCATTTAATAAGGCTCTCATTTAATAGTTTACCATGCGCTGTCTGAAGGCCAGGCGTCGCTACACTCTTACCTTCTAGCAGGAAGTCGTCTGGATCTAACTTTTTTCTCTTCCTGCTCACTCTCTGAACTGCTGGCCTCTTCCTCTTCATCATTTGAGTCATCATCTTTCCAGGTATTTCTTTTAACACAGAAATACCACAGGTTCATCTGTTGGACCTCTATTAGCTCCTACACTATCGTAAAGCTGCAAGCCAGTCAGTTTCACTGCTTTCCCATCGCACAGGCCATTATACGTGCTGCGAGAGACACTTCAGTGCATGCACAGTACTGTTCAAAAGCTTGGGTTGGTAAGGTGGTTATCTTGATTGTTTCGAAAAGAAGTCTCATGTTTACAGAGGCTGCATTTATTTGATCAGAAATATCCGTGCCATGTGATCCTTCAGAAATCATTCTAATATGCGGATTTGGAAACATTTTTTTTATTATTATCAATGTTGCAAAGAGATGTGCTTCTAAATATTTTTGTGGAAAGCGTGACCAATTTTTTTTCAGGAAAGTAAAAAATAAATAAAGAAAAACATTATTTGAAATAGAAATATTTTCTAACATATAAGTGTCCCATTTGAAGAAATCAACTGAATCAATCATATCCTTGCGGAATAAAATTAGTCATTAAATAATAATCTTACAAACCCCAAACTTTTGAATGTACTCAGAACTAATGAACTGCATTTTATAATAAATCAAAGTTGCGAAATTAAATTTTTACAAACTTATTTTTTTACTCTATATACTTATTACCCATACTTAATAATGTATGGATCTCAAAACTTCATTTCAACTTCATATATATATATATGAAGGGGAGGGGTTGGGGGGGGCTTCAAGCACACATCACAAGGATAGTGAGATACCCATTTAAATTCTTCCAGTATACTTACTCTTTCTTTTTCTGCCGTGAGCTTTTTCTTTTGGGACTTTCAGTCTCTGAATCACTGCTGCCCTAGAAATCCATTTTGAATACACAGCACTAGATTACAAGGCATGGACACGTCATGTTTGAGTTTAAGGAAATAAAGCTTTCAACACATGGGAGTTTGTTTACACGACTTGAGCTGCCAAGCCTGATCAGTTCCGTATCTAGAGCCAAACATAAATGTTTACGCTTTACTAAGGAACCATCTCTGCAATTACTTTAGAACAAGAAGCAGAACATGTCAACGCAGTACGTGAAAATACAAAACAAAAACAAACCGCTAGGGGTCAGTGTCGAGCTACATACAGACAGCCTACCTCAGCTCCGATGTTGAGCCGAGCAGGCTCTTGTCTGCTGCGACTGGATCTTCGAACACCATAAATATCTGGATGTTCCTCCCACATCTATGATAATTAGGAACATCATTAGTTTTAAATCCACTGGGAATAACTGATTGATCCTAATGTTCAGGCTGGCATATTTTTGTACCTTCTTCACATCTGCCAGGCTTTCTTTCTTCTTGACCGGTTTGTCTTGGTCCTGCGTGGAGTTCTGGTGGGATTTGGACCCAGCGGATTCACTGCCTGACTCAGAGTGGCTCTCAGAATCAGAAGTGCTGTTGGACTCTGAACGCCGGGAACGAACTCTATCACTTCCGTGCTCACTCTCCGACTGACTCCCAGACTCCGATCCAGAGCGGTTCGATTCCTCTGAAGCTGAATTGCTATAACATTAAAGATGCGCATGTTGAGAAACAATGAAAACCTGTGAAGTTGTTCTAAAAAGTAGGAGTCCTGTTCAAAATCTCAGTTATTGGCAAAAATATCATCCAGATCTTATGAATTGTCAATAGGTAAATTTGTAGTTTATACAAATATATTATATATATATATATATATATATATATATATATATATATATATATATATATATATATATATATATATATATTAATTGTATTAATATTAAACCACTGAATTACGCCATCTTTTCTTCTTATTATTTTCATTTTTTTTTTTTTTTTTTATTATTTACCAATTTTTAATGAATAAGTCTGTCTTTTAAACTAAATCTAATCATCTCAGTCCAAAAAAAAAAAAAATCTTCCAAGTGTAATCTTAAACCACGCTGTGCCTTTGTCAGTGTAAACAAAAGCATTCAAATAATTTTGGAAACTGGGAATGGGGAAATCCAATACAATGCAAGGAAAACTTTTAGCTGGAATTAACATCCCTTGTCTTTAAAATTAAGATACTTAAATGACAAACAGACAAATTCACAACAACTGTAAAAGTGGAATAATTCATTGAAAGCATTTTTTTTTTAAATGTGTATCTGAGCATATGAGACCTTTATATACAGTGTGGTTTATTGATTTGTTAAATTGATTGTATGCAATTGTATTTCAGAATAAAGGTCTTTCAATGTGCAAACCAAATAATTAAATTAATAAATAAACCTTCAAAAGCAACCAGCAGGTCATTTTGTGTCCGACCGCTTCTGGCCTTTTGCCCTTTTGAGTCTAAAAATAATTGCAACTGCTTCCTCCTGAAAAAAGAAAAACAGGCCATCCTACTAAAAAATGAAACTATTTATCTTCCTTACACAGTGAACAGTGACACTATAATGTGAAAACTACTTTGAACTATTCTTATATACATTTATGCACTATATCTTTCCTTAAACCTAAAGTGAAAGTATCTCAGTAAAGCTGATTTAATTTGATACTATGGCATTCAGGTGAAACCACAACGCAGATCTGGCTGTGAAAGCTAGCACATCCAGTCCTATAATGGAATGCACTGCTAGAAATAAACACCAGTCATGTGCTCAGGAAATGAAACATCTGCTGACAGAGCAGCAGTACAAGCCAGACTGTCCTTATATGGGCAATGACATCACGTATGGGTGGTCCTAACCTCTCAACTGAATTCTCATTGGCTGCTTAGTGCTAGCAACGGGAAGGCCCAATGAAATCAGAGGATGAAGTCACCTGACCTCTAAAAGACTTCCTGCTTCAGCTTCCTGTAGTTCCAAGAAGCTTTTATGTAATGCAGCAACTAATACAAGCTATGCAGCACAAAGCAAGAGCCATTTTGTGACTTTGAGGACTTTCAGCCATTTAATGAATCCAGTCTCATACAGAGATGAAACCAAGCAGTGCTTTTTGTGTAGCTGTAAGCCTTACAAACACCTCAAATAAAGTACATTAGCTATAATACAGAAAAAAAGCAGCTCTTGTTTATATTTAGTAATATTTAAAAAAAGGCTGCAGCAGTTAAACAACAATAAATATGTGTTTCTCAGGACAGTGAATGCATGTAGACTCTCAAATGGATCTTTAACACTGGAAAAAATGATAAGTAACCTGTAAAAGTGAGCATACATGTTGATTTGACAATTCATGATCACGTACAAAGTATTACATATAACTACTGATTGTGTAATTGTGAAAAGATTACATTATTTGAGGGTTTTTTCAGTTTAGACTGGTATCCGGCACATACATATGTGGGAACTTCAAAGCTGTAATCATTTCAGATGGACGATCTTGACAAATGACCATAAAAACAACGACAGATCCAGTCATAAGCAATATCTAAACACAACATCAACACATTCTGTGCTTTTCTTTTCATTTTTTATACTGATATGATGACCCACAGGGTAAAAGCCCCACTGATGAGCTCTTGAGTGGCTAAAAGTTAAAGCAAATGTTGTTTAAGATACATGAGCTGTGTCTCCATTTTTAAGTGTTTAGTGTAAATAAATCATCATTTTATTATTACAATTTCAATAATCAACAAGTGACCATTAAAATAACATCTTCCATTTCCAACTGTTGTCTTAAGTTTTTTCTTTTATATTTCATGAAAAAAACAACAACAAATAACTTATGAAAAATGGCATTACTGTAAGTCCCCTGTAAACGTCCTTGTCATTTTGTTGTATTTTAAAGAATTATTAACCTAAATCAATAATGCCCATGTAAACAATACACTTCTTGGAACTATTTTCTCAAATAGTTTCATATTTACATATGGAAATAAGAGTAACTGTGAGTGTAGTAAAGAAACCAAAATAATTTGCTTCCACTGCATCTTTGAATCTTGTTTTTATTTAGTTTGGAGGGAAAAGGATGGAACATAATGTATTCACAATAGAGAACTACTTTCATTTTAGATGGTACTATCAGTATAATGAACAACATATGGGTTTGATTTCCTGTGTCAAGGTTTTTAAAGGTTTCACCCCAAAATGTGATTTGCTGCTGAAAATTATTCAAACCAATTTTGAAAAAAAATGTTCATCCCAAACAATGCTTAAACATACAAAAACACCCAAAATATTTTACAAGGAGCTATAATACAGTGAATGATGGAATATGAGTGCTGAGCTAGAACTGTATTCATATATGAAGTAATATACTCCATTTCTTTAGTAAATTATAAATATTTACTCTATAAACATTCCACACCTTATAGCCAAAGTTTGTAATTTTACCATGTGGGACCCTTAAAACAAGCAGTATTTTAGGATCAGGTAAAAAAAAAAAAAAAAAAAAAAAAATACTAAAGCAATTAATATTTTCTGTATTAACAAATTAGCAGTACAGTCAATAAACAAGAACTATTAAAAATTTAGTAAAAATTTACAACAATCATGCATGTGAGAAATAATACTCAATTTCAGATTAAAACAATTAACTTTGCTTTAAACATTTTTGTGTGCGTGTGAAATGGATTTCATAAAAATATTTCAGTAAAATCAGACTGAGCAGGTTTTCTATTGTAATAAGAAATAGAAAAGAGCAGGTTACAAGTAATGTAACATGAATCAAATGCAAAACTCTCATGTTATGTCAAAGTAAAAGTATTTAAAATGTCATTAACCTTACATAGTGGTGCAATGCAGCACATGCTAATCAGACAAGGTCATTTCACCCGATCACTTCATAAATGTTAGAACCGAAATCACTGTTCAAATCTGTTTAAAACACTCTACATCTGGAGTATACATTTGGGAAAAGGCCCTGATAGGCCTTGAATTCACTTTTAGAAATACTAGCAAAATCAGGGTGTGGCTATACATATATCCCAAGGTCAGTGATCCGAAACCCTTCTATTTTACAGACATTGTGGTTTAAACACAGCACAGTTGACCGACCATGCTTGTAAATGTAAACAATCAAGACACAAGTTGAAAAAGAGAGAAAAATATGAAAGATCGTACCTGGAAGCATTGCTTTGAGTCGAGCCTTCATCTTCCTGCTTTTTACTCTTATTCTTCATCATGATGCCGTCTTGGGATTTGTTAATAATGGTCTTTTGTCCAGGTATTAACTGTCAAAAGTTTAAAGTGGGGATGAACCGTCAAAAAAAGAAAAAAAAAAGTCCTGCCGTTGCAATATATGGAAAATGCTAGTTGGGATCAGGTAGTTAATAATATATATTTTTAGTAATTCTTAAGTTAAAAAGCATCGGAATTGAAAAGACACCTGCTCGACCCTATTCGATGTCAAATATCCATGTGTCGATAGCATTTCAAGGCAACAGATTCAGAGCCACATGCATAAATTCTTACTGCGTCATCAAACAAAGAACCATTAAAACAACGATGAAAGCAAATTAAATCGACAATAGAAAACAAACGATGTAAACATACCTAATGCACTGACAGGAGGAGGATTGTAGCAGTACATTCACATCTGACAAAATATCCGATTTGTTACTTTGGCCGAAACAAAAATAAATAAGTCAAAAAATATTCCAGGATTCAGACGAAAATAATAATCGGAATGATATTCAGAAATAAAAATATTAGCAGTTATCCACCGATGGCTATTTGAATGGAGTGAGAGAGTGAGAGAGAGAGTGAGAAGAGCCCAGCAGAGCGCACTAAAAATGGAGGACCGCAATGGCTGCCAGCGCAAGGCAGGGAAAACAACAACTGGCCGCTCTACGCACACACCACAGGGCTTTCTCGACGAAACAAAGTCACAAAACGTCTCTATAGTCCAAAACGTTATAAAACGAACGATTTCGCGCGATAACGGAGCCCCAAGAGGCAGTCAAAGTTCACCAAAGTTTAGATACAAGTGCTATCGAGAGCCCTGCGTGGCTCAACGCTCTTCCCTTCCCAAGGTTCATCCGCCATCTAAAGCTCCTTCCCAGCTCTGAGAGCTTAGCCTTTGATTGACGTTCTCTCCATTTACCCAGAGCTCAGGTGATGCACGAAAGTCCCACCCCTTTTATTTTCAATAAATACTTGTTTCATATATAAATGTAAAGCTCAAGTTGGTTCTACCCTGCAAGTATAATAGCTGACTGACTGAATGGTGGTTACAAAGGGCAGTAGTTATCTTTATGTTGATAAAATTATTTAAGCCTTCACTTCCTGCATAGACAGGAAATGAGACAACAGACTGCCATTTTGCAGTGAGTGCTGGACTATTCTGGACACCATTTTAGACCACTTAATTTGAACACTTTTACACCTGCTCTTTATGCAGAATGTACTTTGCAAACGTGAAATTTGAAAGAGGAAAGTTGCGTGCCCCAAAGCTTGCAGGATGGATCTTTTGAGCAAATGAGCAATCAATTCAACAAGAAATAGATGGAATGAACAAAAATAATTTGAGAAAGCTTCATAATTATGGAGTACATCAAATGAATAAAAAATCTAAAATAAAAAAACAAAATAAAATGAACAGATTTGGGCAGTTGAAAATGACAAAGACCCTTTAATATTTGAAAATATCACCTCGATTATCAGTTAATAATTTATAGTTTGTTAATTGAATAACATAGCAGACCTGTATTTTGTTTTGTTTTTTTTTTTTGTTTAAATAAGAAAATAAAAACTTAAACCTGGACAAGCAGTGTTAAACTTCGATGTAAAATCGCAAAGTAAATAATTTATGAAGCACCATTCTTATTCTCCATCCAATAAGGGCAACTTGATCGTTCAATCACAATTTTTTTATTTTTCTTTTAAAAAGGCAAATCAGCATTTAAATTTTTTTAAATACAGGCATTTCATCAAAACAACAATGCATTCAAATATGAAAAAAATACATACAATTTGAGCACATCAGCGAATGAATTCAAATATCATAGCAAATCACAAACAAATAAAATGTCTCTTTCCAAATCCAAAAGCAAAACATGAGCCGCCATCTTCCTCATTAAGCAGTAGTCTCCACTTGACTGTCCAGAATTGGTTCTTAATGAAAAAAAAGGGAAAAAACATAAACCCCAAATGTACTCTTTAAGATGCGATGACAGCCTTTCATACAAACCGTAACATACAACTATAATGTAGCAATTAACAAAACTTTTTTTTAATCAATCAGTATCCTATTTTATATAGTTTTCCATCTAACGATATTAAAGTTTAAGACAATGGTTAATCCCCCAAGGTAGCTTCATATGGTCAATTAGAACAACTTCAAAATTAACATGCAAAACTTGTCCATACAATAACAATAGCATCATAACAGACAACAAAAGTTTTTTTTTCTTTCATAAATTGCTTTTAAAAAATGCTAAATAGTTTCCGCAGATTTGCATGATTTCATTATATTCACCTACTAGATGTAGTTGCAAGAAACTATTTGCACAATTTCAGAAGCATAAATCACAAGAAACAACACTACAGAAACCTTTTCTTTCAACTATCGGAAAAAATCTGTAATACCTGGATTTGGTTCACTTCTAAGTTCTTATTACTAACTTATTACTCAGAAAGTAGCTTTATGATTTATGCTTAGTGTAAATGATCACATCATAAAAGAAAAACACATGAAAAGCATTTAATTCCTGTAGTGTTACAACATATGTCTGTCATTAGCTATCATTTCTGTAAATGTGCTTCACTAAAGGTTACTATATTGCAATCTTTCTGTATCCAATAGTCATTGATACAAGAATAAAGTTATCCAAGTTAGAATACTACAGTTGAAAAGCATTGAAATGAGAATGAAAAAAAGCTTCAATTATTGAGTTAAGTTAATTAAATTACTGTAGTGTGTCCTCGTGAGAAATGTTATTACAACATGTAACTTGGACCATATTAAAAACTGCATTAAAGAACACGATAAAACTTAACTGTAAAATCGATAAATTTATGGCATGCAGAATGTTAGGGCTGCAAAGACTTCATTCTTATCATATGTGTGTGTGTGCGCATGCGCATGTTTGTGTATGTATAAAAGTGTCACAAAGTGGCTTAACCACTAAAAATGGGAAGTCACATTAGAAAAGGTTCATTTTTAAATTAGAGAAATATGCATACAGATGTGTATAAGTACAAATATAAAAAGGGACTTTATGAAAAGAAGAATAAGTTGTCCCAAGTGGTAAAAAGAAAAATATCCCAAAGGGAAAAAGGGGCCAGGTATGAAGTACATGTAATACAAGTCAGGCATCAGAAAAGTGATTAAAAGACTCCAAGTCAAAGCCTCATTCTCAACAAAGAAGAGGCATTTGCTTACTGATATTGTTACTAGAGTTCAGGGCTGCACGATTAATCGAAATTAAATCGCAAAGGCGATAAACCGCGATTATGCAGAAACTGCGATTGTCATGCGTATCTTTCAGTGAAGCATGGTTCTGTGATCAGAATTAAATTTCCATCCGAAGGTCAGAGGGCGCTCAAAACTTCAAATACACCCAAGCAGAAGAAATACAGGAAATGGCTATCGGTTGCGGAATAAACAAAATATTTAACTGCTTTCGTGGACTCAACAGGACTAATAAACACGACTACGACAATATATGGTTTGTCAGAGTACGTCTTATAATATTTATCATAATCAAGTATGTAATACAATGCGACATAGCCTTTATCAATGCTTAGAATAATATTAAATATATTGTGTGCCTTATTCTGTGTAAAAATGCCACATCCTCTAACAGAAGGATTTTTTTTCAAACTCATTTAATGTTATGAAGTGAGTTGAGTTAAAACATGTTATTAAATGTGGTATTTATTACAGCATTTATTACACATAAACGTAGTTCACTGACGATCTACTTCAACAGCTGTCAATCACAGAATGATTTTTTAGATGTCATAATCGCGCGATTATATCGACTGCGATTATGACAAGATTTTGCGTAGCTTGTCAGTGAACTACAGCTCTGTGTAGTAAACGCTGCTACATCTGAAAGCAGGTGCTGGAGATTTACTACTAGTCACAGAATCGGCTTTACTGACAAGATACGCATGACAATCACATTCGATTTATCGTGCAGCCTTAATAGATTTACTCAAGTTAAGTTAATTTTCCTTCAAGTCATTTTGAATCCCTTTTCATCAACTGTGTCAATACAATGTCTTTATATGAAGGATATGGAATAATGCACTGGAGCAGGCACACTTGTTTTTATGGTCTGGATACCCATCGCAAAATCAAAAGCAGAAAAAGTTACACTCTACACGTCATACAAGGAAAGCAGAAATGCAGGGCAGTGTATTCCAGTAAAAATGTGGCACTAGTGCAGGTCACAGAAATCTGTTCCAACGCATAATGAAGTATGCAAAAGTCAGTGAAAACAAAAGGAGTCCAATTGTGGCCCAGAATCAAGGTGTGTAAAACAAGTTGCACACAAGCAGAATTGACTCCATAAGAAACAAATCACTGATCTCAAGAAAGGTTTCCACTGAAAACAAGATGAAGTGAGGACGGCACCCAAGCATGATCAGGTACTGAAGACAAGTAAATGTAAGATGTGTGGACATCAACACCAAGTGAAAAAAGCAGAACATGAACAATTTTCAATGCTGTAACACGTAGTCCTTCTTAACACCATTTTATTAAACTTATAGACTTTTTCTTTACCCTTTTTAAAACTGTGATGAACTGCAGCAATTCTAAATGTTTTTTTTTTTTTTTCATGAAACTTCCATTTTATGCCGTTAAGTGACTAGTACATTTGCTAGAGCTAAAATATGTTACTAGAACTGTGGGGCCCAATTGTAGCTAAAATGACAGACACATGGAGTAAAACCTTGATACAAATAACACTGTGAGGACTTACAGAGTAGTCTTCCCTTCCTTGAAACTTTGCTGAAGTTTCTTCCTCTTCAGGCAAACATCACCTGCAGGGATAAAGAGAATCAGTGAGATTTGAAGTATAAAACTCTATATTGAGATTTTTTTTTTTACACCATTTTATCAAAAAATGTCTTAATCAGTACAAAATTTTGATACCCAAGGGGTTAATCTCAAAGCCAGTAAGCCAATAAGAATACAGCATGCCTTATGTGCCTAAACAGTGATTGGCTCTGGCGAGGCTTCAAGGAAAATGCATGTGTGACCATTCATGCACACTGTAGCTTCATGCTAAATAAGAACATTTATAAAATGTATACAATGCATCTACTCAAAATTCACTTTAAACCACCAAGGAGTGTTTGTAATAACTTTTGATTGTGATCTAAAGAGGGTTTTGGTCATATAATGTTGCATAAATGTGTTATTTGTAGCCTTTTATATCAAGCTAATCACTACACCTGCTTAGCACTTCTCATGTAAACACCTTAAACAGAATCGCATGAAAATCACATGCAAATCATCTTAAATCGCGTTTATCCACAGAATTGTTTTTCTGGAAGTGTAACATCCATCACAGGAGACAGGGCAGGTTATGAATATGCGTAATATGATTGACATGAGCAGCGAATGAGCTTCCTCGGAGTCAGAAGAGAAATGCTCATCAGATAGCATACATCATTGGAAAATGAATAGAAAAGATTCTTTGGTCTAAGCTATGTGTAAAAAAAAAAAAAAAACTGTAGTGTTAAAGTAGCCTAAGGACAATAGTCCTGGGGACATCAGTGAAGAGAGGGCTATAACGGATATTCTAATTTTACAGATCTCAAGTATGCAGCAGTGGAGCCTCACATACTGACCTAAATCTGTTAATTTTGCACTAAAAACGATTTGAGCTTTATTAAAATTATTTGAACTCATTTATTGTTTGTGTTACATTTTCTTCCTTTGTGCAGGAGATGAGCCTTTGAGTGAGGCTCTGTTCACACAGAGATGCGATTCGCATTACGTATACATTTATATTCTATATGCGTTTTGTCCACACGTATCAGACGTTTTGGGAGAGTGAAACCGGATTTTATGATACTGGGTCCCAGAATGGATATATCTGGCGCTCGCCTTGACAGTGTAGACAGTAAATCTGTATATTTTCTGAAATGATGACGTCATCAGCCCACGCCTCGCCTCTAGTCAGACATCACGTAACAGCAACCAAAACATGAACAGACACTGAACGATTGTCTTTTTATTAACTAACATTAACACAGATTAATAAACGCATTGTTCCATGTTCATTTGTACCGCGCGCAAGGTATGTGCATAGTCCAAGTCTTCTCTTTTCATCCGTGGCAGAATTACAGCGCTACATGCTGGTCTGGCATGTTTACTACATCATTTTGTGGTTTCGTGAGGATGCAGATATTTCTTGAGATGAGAAAAAAAAAAAAAGATTAAGATAGGAAAAGGTCTGGCTTCGTGTGGACGTAGCCTCAGTGAGGGAATGTGTAATGTAATCTTTTTTAAATGAATTTCATGAAGTTGGCATAAAAAATAAAAAAAACGTTCAGGAACCGATATCACCGGTGTAACTATTTTCTGTTAAAAATGTGAGTAATTCTTCTTTATCCAGATGTTCTGAGTAGTTGTTGGCATATTGCTATGCATTGTGACTTACTTGAGTTTAACATACTTTTGTTACGTTTAAACTAAAAAATGTTATAGCACTTGTGTATCATTGCTCTTTTGTTGATTTTGATTGCTTCCATTTTCCTAATTTGTAAATCGCTTTGGATAAAATCATCTGCTAATTGATTAAATGCAAATGTTTAATCGTGGCCAGTAAACAAGTCACATGGGACCATGTCTACTATATATGGGACATAATTTATTTTAAAGTAAAAGCTAAGTTTAATATTTGTCAGATTAAAATATTGAGTCTGATCATTTAGAAAATAACAGCAGCTCTCCTTGTTCTCATTTGAAGCACAAACAGTGCAGGAGGAACCACTCACCAAAATGTAATACTTAAAATGAGCAATAATTACATTGCTGCTTGCGTTGTGAATCATAAAAGTTATCACTAATTAGGCTCCATTACTCTGGTTGCAATGAAGTAGCTAACATGCTATTACAAATCACATTTTGAGCAGGAATTGCAGTGCCATTACCTCATGCTCAGACAGTAGTAAAAGTAAGTTATGGTAATGGTAATGTTAATAATGTTAAGGTTGTGGGTTCGATTCCCAGGGAATGCATGAACCGAAACTGCTGAATAAAATTTTCTGGATACTAAGTTCTCATAAGCTGAAGTCAGAACTGAAAGGTGTTGTAAAGTGTTCAATAAAATGCAACGAGTTTGTGGTATGCTAGTAAACTTTTATTATTATTATTTTTATTATTAATAACTGGTTATTGTAATTGGTCGTCAAGTAAAACAACAACAATCCCAACTATAACTTGAGTGACAAAATTACTTTAAATAAATTCTTATTGTAATTATAAAAATTTGTTATAAGGTGATGTGTCCTTTAAAAAAAAATCTATTTGCTGCATTAAAGCGGTTCACACTAGAGATACTGACATGTTCTCAGCGAAATATAAATAAATGTACTTTAATGAATTTAAGCAACTTAAAAAAAAAAAAAAAAAAAACTAAACGCTAAGTTCCAGCTATTAATGGAGCAACGAAAAGCAAACTATAACATTAGCTATATTGTCTAACGTGTCAAAATAGGAACATTTTTCTAGAAACAATGTTAATTGAAAGTGTTAATTTTCATGCGTACAAAGGTTATTAAAATGCCCAAAATGTTTTTTCTTCACACTTGCCTTTAACATTTTCTTCTAATAATGTATTTTTTTCTGTCTGCATTTCATCGTTAAAGAAAGTTGCAAGTACAAAGTTCATAGTACCATGTAGAATGTTACGGTTACATTAACAAATGGTATGGCTATAGCAAACTAGGTTCTACATATTTTTTTATGGTTTAAAATATATGGAAAACATATGCAGTTCAGAAATAACAAATTTATTTATACATTGCTTTACGTAAAACTTAAGTAAATCTGAAGCATTTTCAAAGCATTAATAAATATTCAACATAACCATAAGTAGCTAAAATATAAACTGTATGATGTTCAAGAAAAGATAAGAATTAGCTTAGGCTTCTTTAATTGCAATACTTACAGCGAAAATCATTTTCCTCATCTTTCATTGACGATTGGAAGATCACGAACCTTTAACAACAAAAAGATTCTTCGTTAAATTGAAAATTCGTCTTACAATTTGATTTAGAGCACAACCTATTGGTAGTCAGTGAAAAAGTAAATAAAAGGTGAAAGATTGCTTGAAATGTAATTTACAAAGCTCAGCAGTTTTTTTTTATTACATTATCGACACTTACATTTACATGTTATGAGACGGAACGAAACACCATCATCTTTCATCCAGTTGTTCCGATTCCTGTACACAAAAAAACAATATATACAATTAGCATTGTATTGTCTCCTTTACATAGTAATGCTCACTTCAGCATCAAAATGCTCGACATAAATATCAGTCATGTGGTTTCTCTACATGAAATACATTGTTTTTCAGCTAACGTCTAAGTAAATGTAAAATACTATTGTTTCGAATCTACATGTACATAATACATCATATACACCAAAGAATATACATAAATCAGAAACCTCTAATATAAAAACATTACTGAGGACTCATGGGTTATTTTTATTTATTCTTACATGCAACCTTTGTTTTCTGAACATCAGGGGAGTGTAGTTTATTCTACAAACCTATTTAGCAAAGACCTCATTTATTATTTAAAAACTAACATTTTGCACTTTAAGTAAAGACATACTAAAAAGTATTACTTTCTAGGCTATGTTTCTATGATATTTTGGCAACAACCATATGGAAAACAGAAATTACAGGTTTAATTAACTTTTTTTATATGCTGATCGATCATTTTTGCACAATTTTAAGGCATTTAATACGATAAAACCGCATTAATCAAGTACAAATATACTTTACACGAAATCTCTGACCAAAAAAGAAAACAGAAATAAAAGAAACAATTTTCTACGTTTTAAAAAAAAATATAAATTCCTCTTGTGGACCACAATGGGTTAAAAGCCAACACCCTATTATTTAACGTCGAAAAATACAGCATAAATGTTGTTCAAAATAAAAGAAATACAAGTGGATACCTTTATCCAAGTTCATTACCAAGTGGAAAAGATCATAAAATGTACACGTTTAACAATTACATTTTACGCAGATAAAAAAATAAAAATTGAAAATAAAGTAAAACATCAAAATTGTGCTAAATCCTATGGTACGTTGAAATATTCACAATGTTCTCTGAAGAAGTCCAAAACAATGTACATCGGGGAAAAGAAAATATTTTTTTCAATAATTAACACACAATAAATGCATTAAAATGATCAATAAAATTGTTTATTCAAAGAAAACATCTGAAATCAACAAAAGACATACAAAATGTTGAGAATGGCAATGAAACATCCAAAATTGCATCGTTTCAACAATATTGACATTTAATAAATATATTTTTCCGCTTTCGAATGTTACAAGGACATTATGTTCCCTCAAGGACAAAGCGAATTTAAAATGCGTAGACAGTTAAATCCTCGTTTCTCGTCGTTGCTGTCAGTTGAAATCTTCACAGTTTTCCTGCAACATATCCACGCATTGTTTTCCTAACATTTTCGCGATGTTTTTACCATAAGATCGTCGATTAAATCGACGGAATGCCGTTTTTCAGTCCTTGGCAATGGCCCCATCATGGCCATTTTACAACACCTCGTCGAACCCTCTCCTTTCCACCATATTGGCGCGTCTCTAGCACTCGCTCAAACACGTTTATAAGTTCAAATCTACAATATAAACTTACCATGTCCCCATCGCCGTGATCTGCTCTTTCATCTGAACGGATCGACGCCATTCTCTTCGCTAATCTTGGTTTTAATGAGCTCTTCTCTCTCAGAGCGCGCCGCATCGCCATCTCCGCCCGTCGCCGTCGTCTGCTCTCTCCGTGTGAGCTCCTCGTCCTCTCCGCCTGCGCTGTTATACTGAGCGAGTCAGTGCACTGCCCTGGGCTTCAGCGTAAGCAGAGACAACTTCCTCTCACTGCAGCATTCTGGGTAGAAGAAACGCTGCATCCATGAATGTATCCGTAAACTAACCTTTGATTTCATTGACCGTAAAAAACAACACATTTTTTGCACTAGAATATTTTCAACACTATCATTTAACCACAAATACTAACGATACAAAGACAAAGCATTCCAATTTCAAATAAAACTGATAAAATAACTACTTACCTTACTGTAGCCTACCACACATATAGAGCCATGGCATTTATAACAATATAAGAGCTGCTCAGTTTTAGTTCGAAAACCACGAAGAGGATTTGCATTTTTGAACCATGTGTTCCGAGTCAGACAGCAACTTATTTTGTTTTTGATTAAAAAAAAACTGCTGTTCAAAAGTTTGGGATCAATATGTGATGTTTAAATAAGTCTCTTCTGCTAATTAAGGCTGCATTTATTTGATCAGAAATACAGAAAGAACAGTAGCCTAGTATTGTGAAATATTATTACAATTTAAAACAACACTTTTATATTTTAATATAGGCTACTTTAATAAAGTTCATTTCTGTGATGCAAAGCTGAATTTTTATCATCATTACTCCAATCTTAGTTCACCCAATAATCAAAATGATGTCATTAATGTCTCACCCTCATGTCGTTCCAAACCCGTGAGACCTCTGTTCATCTTTGGTACACAGTTAAAGATATTTTAGATTTAGTCCGAGAGCTCTCAGTCCCTCCATTGAAACTGTGTGTATGGTTTACAGTACATGTCCAGAAAGGTAAGAAAAACATCATCAAAGTAGTCCATTTGATATCAGAGGGTCAGTTAGAATTTTTTTGAAGCATCGAAAATACATTTTGGCTCAAAAATAGCAAAAACTACAACTTTACTCAGCATTGTCTTCTCTTCCGTGTCTGTTGTGAGAGAGTTCAAAACTCTGCAGTTTGGTATATCCGGTTCACGAACGAATCATTCGATGTAACCGGATCTTTTTGAACAAGTTTACCAAATCGAACTGAATCATTTTAAATGGTTCGCGTCTCTAAAATGCATTAATCCACAAATTATTTAAGCTGTTAACTTTTTTAATGTGGCAGAGACTCCCTCTGAGTTCAAACAAACCAATATCCCGGGGTAATTCATTTACTCAAAGAGTACACTGACTGAACTGATGTGAAGAGAGAACTGAAGATGAACACCGAGCCGAGCCAGATAATGACTCGTTCACGAGTCAAGAACCGGTTGCATCGGTTTTCGGATCACCAGTAGTTCTTTCGCACAGTTCGATTCAATAAACCGGTTGAAGAAAATGGTTCACCGGTTCTTTTGCGCTCGACGTAATGGTGTCATTGGCGATGATTGCCCTTGATTCAAGCCTTCGGTTTACCCTCGCTCATAACACTAGCACAGAATCAGTTCAGAATCAATCACCAAAATAATCAGTTCAGTTCAGATGCCCTGTGTGTCGGTCTGCTTCACACTGAATCACACATGCGCAGTATCATCAGCTTCTCAGTTCTCGAATCGGACGCGTCTGACAGAAACGGTTCTTGACTCGTGAATGAGTCAGTCTATTGTTCGTTATCTGGCTCGGCTCGGTGTTCATCTTCACAGCAGTTCAGTCAGTGTACTGTTTGAATAAATAAATTACTCCGGGATATTGGTTTATTTGAACTCAGAGGGGGTGACAGCCACATTAAAAAAGTTAACAGCTTAAGTCATTTGTGGATTAATGTGTATTAGAGACGCAAACCATGTAAAATGATTCAGTTCCGTTTACATCGAATGATTAGTTCGCAAACCGGATATCACAAACTGCTTTGTTTTGAACTCTCTCACAACAGACACGGAAGAGAAGACAATGCTGAATAAAGTCGTAGTTTTTTGCTATTTTTGGTTCAAAATATATTTTCGATGCTTCAAAAACTTCTAACTGACCCTCTGATATCAAATGGACTACTTTGACGTTTTTCTTACCTTTCTGGACATGTACTGTAAACCGTACAGACAGTTTCAATGGAGGGACAGAAAGCTCTCGGACTAAATCTAAAATATCTTAAACTCTGTTCCAAAGATAAACGGAGGTCTTACTGGTTTGGAACCACATGAGGATAAATTATTAATGACATAATTTTGATTATTGGGTGAACTAACCCTTTTTTCTAAACTAACCGTTTTTTGGAACCTGTGATACTTTTTTTAAGCATTATTTGATGAATAAAGTTAAATCTTTTCTAACAATATAAGTTTTCATTATCACTTATTTTTATCAATTTAACACATTATTGCCGAATAACAGAATTAAAAAAAAGAATAAATACTTACCCCAAACTTTTAAATGGCATTGGATATTGTTACAAAACATTTCTTTTTGAATATATTCTGTTTTATTTAACTTTTTATTCATCAAAGAATCCTGAAAAAAGTATATAAAAAAACTGTTAAGCAGCACAACTGTTTCCAAAATTTATATTAAATCAGCACATTAGAATGATTTCTTAAGGATCATGTGACACTGAAGACTGTAGTAATTTTCTATAACTTTCCATCACAGAAATGAATTATATTTGAAAGTATATTAATATAGAAAATAATTATTTTAAATAGTATTAACATTTTACAATGTTACTGTTTTTTTCTGTATTTTCAAATAAATGCAGCCTCGAAGAACAGAAGAGACTTATTTAAAAAAACTTTACAAATCTTACTGATCCAAAACTTTTGAACAGCATATCAAATTTTGATTTATGGGTAAACATTAGGCTAAACAAAGAGACCTGAAGATAAATTACACAGTCATAACTCAAAGGTGAATTTTAAATATTGTTTATTTATTTATTTAATTAGAAAACTGTAACAAGATTGTGAGACATTGAATAATTTATGTTTGAGATATGACATGACAGTGTTATGTTGTAGAACTAAGTTTTAAAGTCTATTATAATAATGAAAACCACAGACCATATTTGATTAATTGAAAATTGCTGTATATTTTTTTGTGTGAGTGAGTGAGAGTATGTGTGTGTGTGTGTACATTACAGACCAAAAGTTTGGACACACCTTCTCATTCAAAGAGTTTTCTTTATTTTCATGACTATGAAAATTGTAGAGTCACAATGAAGGCATCAAGGGCTATTTGACCAAGAAGGAGAGTGATGGGGTGCTGTGCCAGATGACCTGGCTTCCACAGTCACCGGACCTGAACCCAATCGAGGTGGTTTAGGGGTGAGCTGGACCGCAGACAGAAGGCAAAAGGGCCAAGAAGAGCTAAGCATCTCTCGGGGAACTCCTTCAAGACTGTTGGAAGACCATTTCAGGTGACCACCTCTTGAAGCTCATCAAGAGAATGCCAAGAGTGTGCAAAGCAGTAATAAAAGCAAAAGGTGGCTACTTTGAAGAACCTACAATATGACATATTTTCAGTTATTTCACACTTTTTTATGTATATAATTCCATATATAATTCTACATGTGATAATTCATAGTTTTTTAATGCCTTCAGTGGGAATCTACAATTTTCATAGTCATGAAAATAAACAAAACTCTTTGAATGAGTTGTGTCCAAACTTTTGGTCTTTACTGTATATATATTTATATATATGCGTGTGTGTGTGTGTGTGTGTGTGTGTGTGTGTGTGTGTGTGTGTGTGTGTGTGTGTGAAATTCCCAAGTTGATCTCATCACAATGTGATTTGAATAAATATATAAAATTATTTTAATTTTGTAGTTTCATTTGAATGTAAACATTTGTAAGATTAAGTCAGTCGAAACAAGTTTTGTGGTTAATTGATCTAATTTTGTGTCTTCACTCAGTCCTTAACCTTAAATTATATTAAATATGAAAGACTTCTGTTAATAAGGGATTTGTGGGTAAACAAATTGGCCCAGAAAGCCCAGAGTTTCATGCTACTAGTGTTATTATTATTATTTAATACACAGATATTATTCAGTAATTCCATCTTCACTATTCATTAAAACCTATAGGCTGATTGAGCTAAAACTATTCAATTTGAAATTGTCTTGTTATTACATCTTTAATAATAAAAACACAACTAAATAGTCAAAACTTGAAAATAAAATAGTAGATTTGATTATTTTATTTAATATAAACGTAATATTAATTTATAGTATGGTTACGTATATATATATATATATATATATATATATATATATATATATATATATATATATATATATATATATATATATATATATATAAATAAGATTAGGGTGTATTTACATTAACAGGCTAACAATACAAATTGCTTTTTCAATGCAAGCTTAACCAAGAAAAAAAAGATTGTATAAATAAAAGGTTTTATGTACAGGTTGCAACATCCCAAAAAAGACACGTTGGATTAATTATATTGCAATATGAATAACATATTGATCTAAAACTCATCTGCATGAGTTGTTTATATATTTTTAACATTTAGTTTATGAACAGGTAGCCCATGTGTACAGTGGCCAGCAGTAGCTCAGCTCTGTCAAGGGCTCTTTTCTATCTGCTCTAGCTAGACTGCATACCACAGTTGGTTACTAAGCAACTGTAATTGGATCATTCCTGACTCCCTCCCCCTTCTTCTCTAAAGTCATGCCACGTAGGCATTAGCAAATGCACCAGGTGGATTGTAAATGGAAGGCAGAGGCTTTGAGCTGAAATCTATTGATTATATGTGGACAACCAAGAATATATATATTTTTTAATTTTGTCTCTATTTTTCTGAACTATATAATAAATAAATGATAATGTATGGTATTATGGTCCCTAATATCAGCACGCAAATCTTGGGTGCATGTTAGTGTAGCACTGAATGAAACAAAGAAAATATAAGGGCTGGTTAAATATATATATATATATATATATATATATATATATATATATATATATATATATATATATATATACATATATATATATATATATATATATATATATATATATATATATATATATATATATTCTAGGAGCCCTCTTGTGGCCGTCTATGATTTATTATTTGTATTCATTTATTTTTGGGGGGACTGTGGCTCTGAAGAAATTTGCTTTTCTTCTAACATAATGTATGCTTGAGAGTTGACTTATATTAAATCTGCCCTTATGTTAGTACACATACTAACTCTAATTATAAATTGTATTTGTCACATGTACAGAAATGCTATTCAGTAATTTATCTATTAGGGGTCACCAATCTTGGTCCTGGAGGGCCAGTAACCTGCAGAGTTTAGCTCCAACTTGCCTCAACACACTTCCCTGGAAGTTTGAAGTATAGCTAATAAGACCTTGATGAGCTGGTTCAGGTGTGTTTGATTAGGGTTGGAGCTAAACTCTGCAACACACCAGTGCTGCAAACAGAGACCTGATCTCACCATCATCCAGTCCATATAGGATTATTTGAAGAAACTAAATCCTGTAGAACTGTAGCAATGTCTCTAAGACAATAAAAGAAACCTACATACAAATCTTTGCAGAGCACTGGCCTTTGTCAAACTCCTTGTGCATACAAAAATCTCACTAGATTGTTATAATTAATGGCAAAAGGAATAGTTGGAAATGTAAACTGATATTTCCTATTGACATGCTACACACCACTTTATTTTGGTGTGTGGAGAAAGACTTTGCACAGTATTTTCTCTCCACTAACTGTAACTTGTGAACATTGCGCCATCATGTGGCTAATATAAACTATGCACTTCTCTGATCTTAAAGTTAATTTTTTTTAGAAGGACTCCTCTGTTAAATATTGTTAAATAACAGGATAGAAGACAGGAAAGAAAGCCAAAGCCTAATCCAAGAATAACACATTTCCTTTACTCACAATCTTAAGGGGTCAAATCATGGATTTATCCCTGTGAGGTCCAGTCATAATGTTAGTCATTTTTGGGGGCAATAAAAGAGTCTCATTATTATTATTATTTTCATGACCATTTTCCACTCTCTCTAAAATCAAGCAGGCTGTTTTTGTCGCAGGGTACATTTAATGCTCTCTTATTTTAGAAACAGATATGTTTTTTTGGATAAAGATAAGAGTTGCAGATTTTCTGTTGTGGTATATAGTAGCCAATTCTTCAACAAAAGCCTCTTTGTAAAATCTACATCATTATCTTATTTATAAAATAATATTTGCTCCTTGCACAAAATGTTTAAATTGGCTGAAATTACTAAAAAAAATAAACTTTACCCACCTGTGTCTAAAATTGGGTCCTTTTTAAAAACAAATTATTCCTTTGGACAGACAGACAGACAGGTTTGTTTGCAACATGTACCATATAATTTATAATAGCTAATACAACAACACTTATGGCTACAGATTCATTATTTAAAAGTCTACTGTAAAACTGTTTGATGTGTAGTCTACTCTCGTGGAACAATGCAATATTTCGCCAATTAACCCAACGATCAACATGCGCTCTTCTTCCATCACTGCAGGTTTGTGGCCAGCACTGACGCGCATTGGTTCCTCGTCAGTCTGGAGTCCTCCTGGAGCTCTTCCGGGTTTGGAAAGCCCACATTTCCTCCTGGCGACACACATTCCAGAGAAAACATCCTGGATAACGGGCCGAGCTGCGTGCGAGTGCAAACCAACAAACGAAACGGAGCGCTCGAGCTGGAAGACAGATAGTTCGCGAGGACATGTTTGACGAGCGACGGTGGGAACCGTGGGATATTTGACATGTCAGCGCATCATTTCCAAACACCATTCGTCAGCCAGCTGTTGTTCATATTTCGAGTTTGTAGACCTTCTATATATTAATTCTTTTCAATATCCAAGACATTAAGCAAACAGTTTAAATAGGGTAACAACATGTGGCTATATACTTTGGCCATTGCTCTCATTGTCATTGCGCATGAGGTGAACGGAGAGTCACATCCATCCTCAGCGACGCAGCTCAGTTCAACATTACCGCCTCAAGAAGAAAACCCATCAGATAATGCAACAGATGCAGCGGCTGGATCTCGAATTTCTACCATTTTAAGGGATCTTCCTACCATCAAAAGTATTTCGATTGTCATATTTGTATTAACAACCTTGCTAATCACGTGCCTCGTCATAAAACTATTCAGGTGGGCCAAACATAATTTGTCCTATATTTGAATGGCTTAGTATTTTGTTGATATGAGTACTTTGCTGATATTCTGTTTTTGTTGTTTCCAAGAAAATGGCACCTTTCCCATAATTTAAAACATTGTAATTTTCGACTTAAATATCTGTGCAGTTTAGTGTCACTGTTCTTCTAATATATATATATAGGCTGTAATATAGCCTACAATTCGTTAATTTCGGAACATTCTAGATTCTCTGTTAGCGTTTACTCGTTATCCCACTGGATGTAATTAAATAGCCTTAGGAGTTTTGTTGAAGTGGTGTTTTATAAACTATAACGTTAAATGAATGACATGATAATAAAGGCTAGAAAGAATCAGTTATTGTCATTTCTAAAAAATTCAGTGAAAAGTCTGTCACTAACAGAACTTTTGACGGAATTATTTTATATTGTTATTTATTAGATCAGTTTTAAAATGAACCAACTTGGAAACAGACTGTGAAGGGAAGTGAATGAACATTTCTTTGTATCATTAATAGAACAACTAGATAGTAAAGTTTGTGGTTAAACTTTAAGTTGGCTTGAAAAAGCCTAGGCAGAAGGTTTGAAGTAGTTTTAAAAGCTTAAAGTTTGAGGGTTTTCAGTTTTAAATAATTTAAAGTAGTTTGAAAGTTTTGAAGGCAATATAACCTATCAGAAAAATAAATAGATAATAAATAGTCAGATAGATAAATAGACGACATTTTATACTAGCATGATTAGCAAGTGAATAGTATGTCGCTAGCATGATCACAAAGTTACTATCATGTCGTTAAGATGTTTCCAGCATGGTTATCATTTCACTAGCATGTTGGTATCATGACAAGCAAGTGACTAGCATTTCATTTGCATGATTAGCATGTTTCTAGCATGTTTCCTGCATGATAAGAACGTGACTAGCTTGTCACTAGCATGTTTTTAGCATGAATAGCAAGTGACTAGCATGCCATTAGCACGTTTCCAGCATGATTGGCAAGTGACTAGCAGGTCTCTAGCATGTTGTTAACACAACTAACAAGTGACTAGCATGTCATTAGCATGAATAGCAAAGTTACTAGCCTG